>NC_087225.1:10863716-11164885 GCF_034640455.1 Diachasmimorpha longicaudata
GTATATGCACCCGTTGTCCCGTTAAATCACTCCACCGACTGCACCCATATATTTACTCAGCCTCGGGGATGAAGCTCGCCATTATGACGATTCCCTCCATGTTTATCCGGAAGAGTCTTAAGTGCCCAGGGAGTAGAACAAAAAAAAAACTCCTGACACCGTGTCATTAACTCCGGGGGGCTCATCATGAGAATTAAAAAATCGTCTCCGGGGAATTCAATACAGTCCTGACTTACCTCCTCAAATGTCTCCACTGAGACTATCCTTCTCTCTTTCCCAGCTACTTGAAACAATCTGCATCAACGTAACTCAGAATGAAAGGATGACATTGCGGTTGTGCCTGGGATAAAAGGCTTTCTCGATTCTTTATTAAAAAAATTAAAACCACGCAAATGGAATGAAAAATTCCAAGCAGACTCCACGTCATGTACTTTCACTTCAGTTGGTGTTAATGCCTCAATGCCCGAATCCTTCCCGGATATGATGCCAGTGAAAATGCTTCAATAGGCCTTCAACTGTAAATCTTCTGCTCTCGTTTATGTACACCCCGAATACTCCTCGCTACTTCATTTTTACGAATAGCAGTTTATTCTTGTATACGCAACCACAATTCCCCATCACCCCCGCCATCCCCGCATTTCCCACCCTCTCTCGCAGTTCTGGTCCCACGGTTCTCACGACTATTGATGGTATTGCACGGATGGTTTTTTTTGTTGGTAAAAAAAAAAGTGGAGACGGGGGAGGAGAGAGACTGGAAAAAAACTTTTATGGACTCATCAACCGCGGAATATCTCGAATGTTGCGATCGGGGAGTTCGGTTTCAGTGATAAAAAATTATAATCACCGGTAACCGGGAGTTTGAAAGGTTGCATGGAGTTGTATCAACATGAGAGGATGTGATTTAGCAATGGATATATTGTTTGGGAATCGAGGGTGAGGGGCGTTTGTTCCGGGGTGAGACTATTGATTGAGGAGTTTTTTGGTGGGAGTAAATAATTAGTCGAGTGTTGAGTTCTGGAAGTGGCATATTTGGCGAAGGTAATTTTAGATGAAAATACGATTGTTTGTCCAGTCATTTTCAAGCTCATTTTATTTGGTTTTATGGTTTTTCTTCGGATGACAACTTAATTTGTAAACCGCACTGAGAGAAACGTTGATCTCCCAAATAATTGTCTGGTCTCTTAAAGACATGGCTGATTGTATTATTATCCGTATTGAAAGTAGTTGCTAATGATCGATTGATTATTCATCGTCTTTAGAAATAACGTGGACGTATAGATGTGCACAATGAATGCTTTCAAGCTTTTGTACGTAATTATCGAGGATCTGTGGATACAGACGTCAACTCAACATATGGTAATGTCGATATCAATATTGACCGAGGACATGCAGATTTTCGCAATATTCCCGTGGGGGAAACGAGGATACCTAATAATATGTGGACACAGTCTGTAATCACCGATGGTTGGGGTGCTTTGATGGCAGTATCCTCCATAGAAAGTCCTTCAGAATAAAACTCATGTTCAATAGCGCTTGCAAAAAGCCTGTTTACCTTATCCATAGATATTCGGATTCATAGTACGGTATTTACAGCCACTTCATTAAGTTCTTCTTCATTTTCGTCCGAAACTAATTTATGAATCCATTTCAGTACCTGAGGGTAAAATTTTCATTGAATCGTGAACTCCATTTTAATTTTTACTTTGACACTTTCCTGGAAATACATACGAGTTCATCAATTGGTTGAAAGACGCGTCAGAGTAATTGAAAATCTTCCGAACCACCCCAATACGTAATTTTAAATTATACTTACTGAAATGATTTGTTTGAGGTTAATTAGGTCCACTTAAGCTGCATAAACAATTGTACTTTAATAACGGGCGTGAATTGTTTTATTAAAGCTTGCTCTTAATATTCATTTTCTCGGCAACCACGTAATGTTTATTAAATACTGCTTCAAATAAACGTCGAATAATTTTCTCACTCAGTACAAATAATTGAATTTACGTTGTATTAAATACACAATGCGCACAGTAACAGAAAGGCCTCGTTAAGAGGCGTTTGATTGGCTAAAAAACAATTAAACTAAATGCAAAAATATTGAAAGAGAATAGAAATTGATGATTAAAAAAATATTCCATTCAAATTTATTAAACTTTGGTGTGAAACAAAAGAATGGATTTACTTCAATAGCCCGTGATAATGCTTTCATTAAATCTCTCCACCAATTTTAATTTACCTTTTGATGCAGCGTTTTCATCAGAATAAATGGAAATTTATCGGTCGTAAAAAAACAAGTATTTAAATCAACGAAAAAAATTGAAACAAAGAGTTTTATTCCCCCCAATGTGTCATCTGCCTGATCGCCAACTAGATAACTCAACATTATTGAGTTAACAATAATCATTATCATTATTGTCACCATCTGAGAGTCTGATATATCGACTGGACCTTAAGCTCGTCCACCGCAAATAACACCCTCCCCCCAGGGGTGATTAATCGAGGAGAATTAATTAGGAAAAGCTGCAAGTAAATCTCCAAGATATCCGAGGAATCTCCCCAGCACTTTGAGTGCGAATTATTTCGGAGTGGAGTTGATTCATCGGTAGGTGTGGAAATAAGAGAGCCCGGGATAATATAGTTCAAGCGCTGTTATCTCTTCTACAAACTCACCCCCAACTTGGATATTCCACGGGAGGAAAGAATACACAGAACCAAACGACTTGCGAATAATTAATAAAGAGGAATCAGCATTATTATTGGGTCACGCTAATTAAATAGTGAATCGTCAGGGATTTTACACCGACATAAAACTCTCGAGAGCCAGTATTTTTAGTGGGATTAATTTTTTTTTTTATAACTTTCAGCATTTTCGACAAATCATCAGCTGATTTTGTGCTACATTTCAAGAACACATACCTTTTACACAATTAAATTATTCCTATCTGTCCATTTTCTTCTTAATCAATAATTAACGACTATAAACCCAACTATTCTAAAATTAAACGAATGCCAGGATTATCGTTAAAGCTCAAACCCCACAGAAAACCTTAAAACGACATTACAAATCCTGTTGTTAATTTGAACGGATGTACAACGAAATGTTTATTGTTGCTACTATCGCACCAGTTGGACACTTCGCATGTATATTATTAAACCACTCCCCCCTCACAATACACTGTTTATTTTACGTATTCCCTCAGCACGGAGATAAAAAGAAAATGGAGATAAGTCAAAATCTAAAATTACCCACTACTCAACCCCTCCATCAACTCGTCTTTTAGCTCCCATGAAAAACGTATAACCTCTTTTTCTTTTGTTTGAGACTTCAACTTCTCTGTACAAGACCCGATTCTACAGATTCCCCTACCCTCTTTACCGCCTCCCCCCCCAGCCAACCCCACTTCGTCCCGCAGTCCTTCTAACTCAGTGGAGAATGTCAAGCTGGAAGAAATCCCTCTCAGATGGTACTGGCGTCGACACAAGGCGCCCATGATGGCGTGAAATTTGGAAAGAGCCTTCGCGACTTGACTTGTATGCCACAGTAGGTTAAGACCGTTGCATTCACCTCTTCGCATTCAGAATGGGAAGTGTAAAAAAAAAATTGAAATTTTCCGGCGCATCTGTTGTCTACAGAGTCGAGCGACATTATTATGACAAACTGTAATCAGTGACGAAGGAGTTAGTTCTGAAGTAAGAAGTATTTCTAGTTAGTACAGATTGAATGAAGGATTTAGAATGAATTAGACGATCGATTTGAAGTTTCTTTAGTAGAATAAAATAATCAATAAGAATATTTAATAGATATTGTTCGATAGAAAAAAACAGAAGCGAGGAAAACTGTTGACTTGTAATGTCTGTATAAAATATTTCTAAAAGTAGCTACAAAAAAAAAATCATATGAACAAATCAAATTTTGTTGACCTCCCTAGAAAAGCATTTCTGCTGTGCATATTTTTGTAGGGAAAAATTAGCAATAAAATTGTGGAATTTGTTCACGGTTTTCAATGAAAATCCAATGCCCCATTTCATCGAGTTACATATTTCGCGACGAAATTTTTTAGGACGCTATGTTATATTCGTGGTATGCATTGGAATATTTCCCAACACGATTACAAGAGATTCCGCGGAGGATCAATGCAATAAATTCTTAACCAGCCCAAAATCAAGATTGAAAAATACAATTCCCAGTTGTGTTCAAATTCAAAACAAGGAATTGACTTATTTGGCGAGAGCCCACCCGTTTATATCTTTCATACACTCTATTCCAACAATTTTCATCTAGAAGAGATCTAGCATTGCCAGTTGATGGTGTGCCTTGCGTTGTTCTTTTCTCCATTTGGCTCAACTGCCACAAGTTTTCTGTCTCCAATTTCTCGTCTCACTTTAACTCATTTTCTAACGTTACAATACGATCAACTTATTTCCCCCTTTCTCCCCACCTCCTCGTATTTCCGTGAGCCTGTGCTTACTCGAGGCTTTCTGCAGGCGTGCGCTTCTTCCAGCACCGGCGCCAAGAAAATTGACAAAAGTCACTGTGTGGACTTGGATCTAGAGTTTGCCGCCTTCGATTTACGCCTTGCTGGAAATCCGAGAGAGCAAAGTCCATTCAAACCTTCGGCCCTCCCCTCCCATCTCCCGGGGATCTCATTCTCCTCAATCTCTGGACTCGCAATTTTTTTTTCTCTTTGTACTCTTCGCTTCGTTTTTCGCTTCATTCTTCATTTTTCCCTTCATTCTTGCCTTTGGCTCAGCGCTTGGTTTGCGGGCGGGAATCTATATAGAAATGAAGGCAAATCTTGAGATTCAGTTATTCTGCTTAACCCAGCTTTTTTATTCCAAGTGGTCAATTTACGATCCTGAGGAACACGGGTTAATCGGGGCTTTTCAACGCCGAGTGCCTCACGAAATTATTGATGATTGAGAGGGCGAAGGGGGAATTACTTGGATGATCTTGGTTCGGTGGATGGAGTGTTTAAGAAATAATTTGTTTTGTAATCCGCATTGAGTTTTTTTTTATTTCAAAAGAAAGCATTGCAGTCAGCATACTCGCAATTATCATTTTTCTGTAATCTCAGGAGTACGAAAACGCTATGTTCAGACAATGTGGTGATGTATTTAGGGACGTGTGGGAATAGGTGTCTCATAAGAGAGATTGTTTAACGATAAATAAGAGGATTATAGACGTTACAGCAATAATTTTTCCAGGAATTTATGAACATTTTATGACAATATTCCCTTGCCATTGCAGTGGAACCATGATGGATTAAAAATTTTCGTACCTATACTGGCAATTTCAGCCTAAATTCATAACAGCGATCATCAATCATTATCTGATGAAAATCTAGGGCTATAATTCTCGTTATGAGTATAGATAACGTTATTATCATCCCTAACCCAGAGACGACACTCGTTCAAGGGTTGATGGGTAATTTTATGGAGGTTACTGCTATTACAAAGGGTTCCTCATTGCTCCGTATCGTTGTTTTCCCTCACGACCGATGAAGTTTTACGGAAAAACCCAGTGAATTCCCTGATAACTTCTATTGAGCTCCCACTGAACTTTCAAACTCCACTAAAAAATGCTCCGGGAAAAAGTCGGTAGAATTTAATTCTTTTATATCACTAATTTTACTGAGATATTTTTGAAAAATATTCCCTCGCTCGCATTTCCAGTCCAGACTTAGTTTTAGTGGAATAAATTTCGTACTCGGAGGCTCAGGGCAATTACTTGTGGCTAGCGAGTAGCATGTACACCCCCTAACATCAAACCATGAGATTCGACTAATTTTTTCTATAAATTATGGAGAGACCGCATGCTAACCGTGTGCACGAAATAAAGGTCCCTCCCCCCGTTAAACTCAATTTAATTATCCCAAATGATTAATATCCCATTATTGCCTCCCTCATTTTTATATATGATATTTCTTTCGCATTTCACAATACTTCAAAGGAGTGTATTATGAAGCGATCCAATATCGAATTTCAATTCTTTCCGTCCCTATTCATTTTCTCTCATAATTTTATCATTTTCCAAGGACCGAAAGGAACGAATAACCTGAGGAAATTTCTCATGAAAAATAATCTCAAATAAATATGAATTTTTTTCAATTATCGTTGAGATATTCAAGTTGAGAGATCGGGATAGACTGCGCTGACTAAAAACGTTGAGTTGCATTAAAAAATATATTATTTTCCATTACATGTACTCGTTACTTTTGGGAAAAAAAGTTTCTATCTGACAATTTAAAAAATTCACCCATCAGTCTTAATTATGAATATCCGTCCCTCCGAAATGGTAAAAATTACTCACCATAGGAGCAAAAAGTGAAAAATTAAAACCTCATGTTAAGTAGACTGGATCCCCACATGTGCCGTTTTTTTCATTCGATAATACGAGTCACGAGATTACGATCAGCATCACCGAGGGGTCTAGCTCGCGTATACGTATGTTGTATGTGTTTTGACATTCCACGTCTGACACTGGCATCCCCGTAGTCGCTGAGGTGGAACGGGTAGTGGCGTGTCGCCATATCCTTCGCCAGCCGGACCGTATCATTTTCTATATATATATATATATAGTATGTCACGTGGCATAATACACGCATTAGCTACTGGAGAAACCCCTAACCCTTCGCCATCAGTCATTTCTACCATTGTGTCTTTTTTTGCAAAAAAAGATCCCTCCGCTGAGTCACATTTAAAAACGGATAATGGGGGTTTCGTTTAAAGGGAAGTAATTAGGAACGATCTATTAATTACTCCTAGGTATGTTCAGAGGCGCGGGAATCTACTAGATCATCTGATTTTTTAAATTCCATTTTTTAATTGAGAAATAATATGTCCTCGTTCTTACCGACTTCCCTAGAAAATTATTGGAATTAGGGTAATTGTCTAGAATAGGTCCGTCATCAGAGAATTTAAATTTCTACGCCTAATGGAGGATAGACGGTATCTATGGGTTTCAAGGATGAGGAAGTCAGAGGGAAAGAGGGACGACTCCTGGTAGATTGATTGAAAGGGTAGGAGATTTAAGAGAATCTACATAAACAGCATCAAATTTTTTATTAGCGAGCAATTATCCTTTATTTCAGGACTACTCGCCAAAATTTTCTCGAAAAGTTCTCTCCGTGTAGCGACGCCCTGGGCAGTTATTTAATTAATCTGGATACTGCAATCCCGCGTAGACCTATTGTTTATTATTTCCGTACATTTAATCCTCGCTGAATAGACTGATTGTTCTGCAGTCATGTTTACTTCTGCTTAATTATTCATATTGGCTATTGTAATCATCAAATAAATAATGAGATGAACAGCGAACAGACTGAAGATCGCCTCAATATAGGCCGCGGTGATGTCGACCGAGACATTAGGTCTCAACTCCTCCAATTTCTGTAGAGGATGCGGAAATATTCATTATAGATCCGCCATGAAACATGATAAAATAGTATCGACAAAGTGAGTGATGTACAATTGTCGATATCTCGAAAATTTGTCACATCTATTCCGTATGTGGGTGCACAGTCATCTTAGGCGGCTAATCTCAATTCACAAATCATTTAATTCCAAGATTTTTAATGGCGATGTCTATAATCTCGTAGTGAAAAGTCTTAAGTAATTGCAATACAACTACACATATACTTACAATAAGTGTAGAAATTTAATTGCTTATGTTTTGCCAATTTTTTTTTGAAAAAAAGACGGATGACACCTGATTCTTAACATTCTTAATCCATTACCCCATGAAAATTTCCCTTAATTTATTGCTCGCCTAATTGATTTCAGTTGTTGGACTATTTTTTCCAATTATTAAATAACTAAATAGAGTTTTCGTGCCATCATGAACAGTGAAGGATATGGAGAAGCTTTCGCTAGAGCGCGTAATGACGCAGTTAGTCGAGCTGCACAGCATGTATACCGGAAATACCATTCATTATGAAATCTTCATGAAAGATTATTAAATTACACCGACAAAGTGAGTGATTGTCAAGCATTTGACGAATCGTAAAAAGTTTTGAGTCGTTTTGAAACAACTATATACCTATTGAGAATAGGTTACACCCATGTACGCCTGAAAGAGGGTCTCTTTATTGCCTCATCGTAAACTAGGTGAGGGCGTAAACGCACACACGGGGTAAGAGGCGATATCCAACGCCCGTCGGGGCACTACACTGGCGATGGGGAAATGGGTAGGTGGTAAAACCCAAGCCCAATGATCAAGTCATTCACGGTAGACTTGACTTCGTACTATACGAAATGGGGGTTGAATATCGTTGCTGAGCTCTACGACACCTGGCATGGATACACGTGATAGAATACACTCTATTAGCATTTTGCTTCATTTTCTACTTTGCATTTGAGTGCGGGACTCGTTATTCAGTTGTATTTTTAATTAAACGCACCAGCTGATGACTGAATTTTAAAGGCTACTTGTTTCAGATAAAATTATCTTGGAAAAATTGAATTTTTTCAGTGCAGCTGAAATCCTGCTATAAATTGAAAATTATATATCCCTTTAAATTTTAGATGCTATTCTGAGATATATTTATAATTCCTGATTTTGTGACGTCTGAATCGATAAAAATGGCTAACGTTCAGGTCAATATAGAGAGAGAAAAATAATGTGCTCTGTTAAAAAATTCCCCTCAAGCTATTTTTTTCCGGTTTAATCAATTCAGTTATGAATACACTACAGCATTTTTCACCGAAATATAATAATTAAATTGATCATCATATATTATTTTTGAAAGGATTTTTGTAGGAATAGAAATGCAGTGATGTTTTTACACTCTCATTGTGTGTTTTCACATGGAGCATATTTGTTGGTCCTGTCCATCACGACATTTTAAAATTTTGAATGTATTAATTTCCAATGGATTTGTTTAATCTCCTCTGGGAAATCATTCAAATCACGAATATAAATCTCAAATCGGCTTTCAGAGCTATCCCAAGAGCCTTGTTTTCCCGGGAAATAACCCAAAGGACATGATTTCTCTCTCACCTCCCTGAACACCCGATGAAAAAGCCCACGAGTTCAATCAAAAGCTGCTCACCAGGGCACCGCAACGGGGTGTAAAAAGCCCCAGCGGAAAACGGCTAAGAGACGATTTGAAATTCCGCGCAAAGGGAAACTAGCTCGTACACTTCGTCGCCTCACCCTCGTGCTACAAACAACAGCTCAGGGATCCACATGCTCTCGCGCTATTGTAATCTCACCCTCCACCACTCAAACAAATACGATGCAAGTGACACACTTCCCTTCCCCCTCGCCCGGATTAACTCCACTGGCCGTTTGCGGGAGAAATTTTTTTTCGATTTCGCCGGGATTTCCAGGATCAGTGAGAACATTATTTTTCCTCTCCTACACCGAGACGATTTAGTTCGGTCGAGAGTGAGCGCCCACTGAATTTAATATTCCCCCCTTGGAAAACTTCATCAACTCGGAAATTTCGTTCACACGAGCACTCAACTATAATTCAATTTACCCGAGCATGACCACGTGACATTTCGATAAACTCCGCAATAACTTTTTTTTTTTCATCGAGGAAAAATTGATAAAAAAACATTCAACTCACCGGTAATTACTGTAATGATTACCACAGCGATATTTGCCAACCGTAAATTTCCCATTTTCAGTGTGTCCTCATTAAAACCCTGCACTCTCTGTTGAATTTCTACTCATTAACGATGCTTTCAGTACCAGAGTTGATGACATTCTCTCATGGAAGAAACATTAATTTTTTTTTTCGCTCCAGAGATATCAACACTGCACCATTTCACTGGGACATTGTAATCTGTCCGGAGACTGGTGACTTTCGTCCAATGTCCATTAGTGAAATTGACGTGTGTCTCGGCCGGCCGCAGGGCGCACGTCAGTTTGAATTCTCTATTGCCGGGCAATCTGTCACCATTTGTTCGTCACTTTTTTTTATTCAACAATTGCCGGCAATTTTTTTTTCCACATATTTGAATATAAATTCTCCGCGTCACTTGTACGAATTAAAATGAGAAAACGAGAGTGGAAGGTTTTATTTGATTGAAAAAATTAGTCGGGGGAGGGGGAATTGTTTAACTCGGGGATTTTTGTATTCACTGAATTCACCGGGTAACAGATACACGAGGAGTGGTATTTTTGAAAAATCGCTGATGGGATAATTGTCCGTATATCGCCGCGAGTTTGGAAGGAACGAGACTGAGCGTCGCCGCGCGAAGCTGTGACGGTTCTGTCTCGCAGGCAGACACATGCGCGAGGGACTGGAGCAACGAAACTCCAGAGCTACCCCGCACTCTTGGCGCACACGCCACGGTCCAATCCACTAGCCCCGCGCTATCCCCCACCCTTTGAATTTTATGGGTTTTCCATGGGTTTCGGCTTCTTTCTCCTTCGTTTGAATCGCTTGTCCGTAATATTTTGAAATTGAGACATGTTTTTTGTTTAATTTGTGAGAAAGTTCCCTTATTCAGAGCTTTTGGAGTTCCAAGATTGTTCTATAGCATTTTTAGCGGGAGAATGTCGATTCTCGATGGGGATGAGGAATTTTCGGGCGGGTTCGGTTTACAGCTTGTGAATTTTTCATTTTGAACATAAACTCAGAAATTGTTCCCGTAAGTAAATTTTCTCTCGAAAAAGCTTCGACATCTTCAAGAAAAAAAAACGAAGAAAAATATTCCCTAAAACCTACATCTCTTCTGTAGTTTCGAACAAAATGTCGCTGTTAGAAATTTTCGTTCGAATTTGTACGAATAGAATGGCCCCTGTGATATTTTTGGAAGCTTTTCGCTCTGGTTCCCTTGAAAATACGACAGAAGGGTCCAAGAAAAATGTGGTAAATAATATGCCATAAAGGAATCTAAATGTTGTGCTTTTGCTGTGAATCACGAATACGTTCGGCAAAAAAGTTTATTCAATGGGGGATAAAGTGGATAGAGCTATCTCTCATTCACTCTGTGCAAACAGCGTCAAGGGTATTCTCATTCCGAGACTTAATACATCTTCAGGGTACTACGGATGGGATGAGCCTCTCGCCACAATTAACGTTCGTTGAAATTTCAATGTCCAGGAGGCTGATCCAAAGGTGTGTGGCACGTTGAAACCTGTGAATATTTTTTTTTATCTCGCAGGAGGTGTTATGTAAACGGGTTAAATGTCTTTGTCGGGGACTTTCTTGTATTTGTCAGAGGAAAATGTGGTGCATGTACTTTTGCTATGAACGTGGAGGGCGGAGGGACAGGGCCGAGGCCCTTTGAAGTGTCGCATTTCAGTCTTTTTCAGGATACCCGGCTATTACCCCCGCATAAAGCACTTTGAGGGAAACCAAGGGCAGTAAAAAATAACATTGCAATTGACGCAAAGTCATCCCCTGCGTAGATAACACCACTTCCCCTGAGAAAAAGTTTTTTTCGATGCCGGGCTTTAACTTGCGACTTAACATGAGTTCGGGCCCAATCGTTCACAAAATCAAAGTTTGGTATTTATTTCTTAAATCGCACAGGCAAAAATTTGTCTACATGGAATGGTATATTTAAACGCGAACTAATTTACCATTTTTTAAACATAATATCCTTCCCATTACCTAACTCATCTCCTCGATGATTAAAAAATTGAAAATAATTGTAAGAAAGTAAGCAGCAGGTGAAGCCATTTTTTTATTCACTTTTATTGGCGACTGTAGTTGATTAACCGCAAGCACTAATTGATTACGATGTTCACAAAAAAATTACGACGTGGTAACGACACCAACAACACGCGATGGGGACAATTATACCAGCATAGAGGCTGATACAAAGGTATATGTTACTTTGACGCCTGTGGAAATTTATTTTTCTCTCGCGAAAGATTTTATGTACATGTGTTAAATGGCTTTGTCAAGAGTTTTCTTGTATTCGTTGGAGGAAAATGCACAGCATGTACTTTTGCTGTGAATGCGGAGGGCAGAGGGATAGAATGGAAGCTCTTTGAAGTGTCTCTTTTCACCTTTTTCAAGAATACTCGGCTATTACCCCCTCATAAAGCACTTTGAGGAAAACCAAAAAATAGACTAAATAACATTGCATTTGATAAAACATCATCGCCTGCGTAGATTACAGCAGTTGCCCCGGGGAAAAAACATACCTTCATTTTTATGCTCGTACGTATTTTTCGACGGAGAGATGTGAAAGGTACGAGTGAGGAAAAACAGTCAGCGTCCTGTAGTTGTGACGAGCACCAAAAGTTTGCTATTTCACGAAAAATTATTTCCATCTTTTTTTTAACAACATGGCCAGTTGAAAATTACGGGGAAAATCTAACAACTGGTATTAACAGTTATATCTACCAATTATATCCCGTCGAAAAAATGTTCTTCGTTAAAATAACTTCTCCACATCGGCCTGAAATGAATTGATAAAATTCCTGCGCATATCAACATCGTTTCGATTGGAAATACGTTAATGAAATTATTTAACAATCAATTGATTGATTGATTACCGAAAAAAATATCTGGCACGTGAGAGTGTCGATGTTTTTATGTATAGTACGTGGAATGGGTCTGATATTGGACTGAGACATCCCCTTGTGGCTCTCCCTTCAAGAAAGATAAACACACTAAGAGGCGTTTTGTCACTATGTAGAAGCTCCCAGGGAGTTCCAACGAGAGATAATCAATTGCCGATATGAAGATGAAACACGGCCATTGTTCACCGAAAATTGAGGGCCAGTGCATTCCCCGTATTACCCTCTTCCTCCTCAGCCAATGGCGCTCTGACGGTGAGTCTCTAAATTTCAATTATTCCTCCATTTTTGGCAGACCCAACTGCTACCACACGTACGTCCAGTGCTCTGGTACATCGGGCATAATACGTCGACGGTCCTTGGCATAATGGAGCCGAGGCACACAGACGCATTTCATGATAAATAATTGCCCACGTATCATCGGGTAACAAAGCATGCTCATTGCAGTATATCAGGGGAGGAGTGAGGATTTTACCAGTGGCCGAATGGCGATGGAAATGCACAAGTTGTCTGAACTCGTGTCTGACGATTAGGAGATGATGAAGAGAGCGGTTGGTGAATTAAAAATTAAACGATTTAGGATTATGCTAGTTGAGCGACGATTTCAGTCTGCGTTTAAACAGTTCGTAAGTTTTTTTTGGGAATTTAATTAATTTTTTTCTCTGTAATTACCTGTATCAAATTATGCCAGTAGCGAACTGGGTAAACGAGGTAAATATTATATGTTTCAGTCAAGTTTTTGAACAATATGTCCGAATATGAGAGGGCTGGCAACATTTTTGTAATTAGATTTGTTGTAGAACGTGATGGGCTGTTCAAAACAAAAACGGAAGGATCGGTCTTCCATTTTATTCCATATTATTATTTATTTGTGCAAAATTAGATTTTTTTGGTAGATTCATTCGAACTGATTCCCCATCACACGCTGATTTTTTTTCTATTTCGTTAATTTTTCAACAGTTACAGCAACGATACGTCAGCCATTCAGCTGGGGGGTGTAAAAATATTGAAATGTTTTTTTTTCTTGAAGTCGAGAGTTGGAAAAAATGATGTTCATCTGTGCCGTCCACTTCATGAAATACTCAAAAATCATTGGCTGTGATCAATAAAGCAACTTCCACTCTCGTTGCATTCAGTGTAATTCACATCAATTTAACAACTGTACTTTACTGCAGTAAAAAAAAAGATCAGTTAAACTCACGGAAATGAAAAATGTCAGGAGTGATTGGTTAAGCTCCCTCCCCCACCCGTTTGTTTAATTCCAAGTTTCTCCAGTTTTTTCTTAATGATTTTTTTCCACGCTTCTGTGGCACACCCATTCATATTCCCTCTCAGCCAGCCGACACGAAATATAATGTGCCCCCGCCTATAACTCGCCGGCTTGTAGTCACGTACGTGACCGCATGAACCCAACTGCTGGGTGTGTGAGTATATGCGAGAGTAGAGGACACTTTTTTTTTTATTTCTGTTTCTTCGGGCACACGGACGTCCAAGAATTCTCCACGTGTGTAACCCAACAGCCCTTATGCAAAGAGAGATATAAAGAAAATATATAGAAGAAATGGAATATATGGGGGAACAAAATAAGAGTGTAACAACGATAATTTAAGTAACCTCATGCATACTGTTTTTTCAACTGCGAAGAAAATAGGGGGGAAAACAAGAATATTTCACGGCATTCGGGGCTTAAAGCTGTGATAAAAAAGGAATATTTTTGGTAGCTAAAAAAAATTGTTGACTAGGAATTGAGCATAACGTAAATAGCGAGTTATAAATAAATCATTCTATATCCTCAGGTTGTGTACTCCGAAATGCCATGTCTATCAAAATATTATTTCATGGGTTATGTTTTGAAAATATTATTTCGGTGCTTTCAGAATTCTTAAATCCTGATGAGATTCCGCGTAGACAAATATCTGTCTTTGGACCGTCTTTCGGAAAATTTTCTAAAGATTATTCCAAAGAGCTTTTAGGTGGCTTGAAATTTCATCATTTTTACATTCACCTATTCTACCCCAACAAACTTCCGCGGTGTAGTATCTATACCGCATCGGTAAATCAATTTATCAGTTTTTTCAAGTTGATTTTTCCTTCTCTCAAGTCCGTCTCATCTTTTACCTTTTCCACCCCAACACTCATCGCACTCTTCTCTTTTCCTCCATGTCTTCGAACCTAAAACCAACATTCAGGATGTGTGATTGTGTGCAACTGTGCTAGAGAGTGTTGGTTCGCCAACTTCTCGAAATGTGGTTCGTATTGGGCTGATAGAGGCGCGGAAGGGGGAGGAGAAGGAGGAGGAGGGAGTGAAAGGTGCTACCGACAATGGCCCCTAATCTAGCTTGGGTTGGTATGAAGGGATAGGTAACAAACCTTATTCACAGTGGAAAAGTTTTTTGTAACCACAAATTGAATTCACCGTGTGCTGGACTTTTTGGTTTCGGGCTGGAGTGGATGGTGTAGAGGGGTGAATCCAAATGTGGTGAGGAAAAATTTAACCTACTTGAGACTAGATAGCAATCAGGCTGATGATATTTATTTAATGAATGTAGTAGAGTATGCGGAGGCCAATAATATCAGCTATGGGTTGCAGAAGTTAATGAGACACATTCCCTTCAAATACCTCGTGCTGTTATTCTCAAATGATTCAGAAATTGTAGGATTTCTTTAATGTCTGATACTAATTCAATTTGTCGGTGGAGTTCCATATTTTCTGATTGTGTCTCATATTGGACGAGTATTCAGGGAATTTCAGCAAACCAGAAATCTGAGTAAAATATGTCATACGATAGGGTCAAGATTACCGTCATCATAAGGTTCATAAGTATGAATTTTATTACTTTTATCACAGCAAAAAAATAGTCTTTTTATTACCTTTAACCGATAATTAATGGTTTTGATTGCGGCCAGTTTAGCGAGTGAATATCACAATACATTTAATGATTTTGTTTTCAGCCAATTTCCAATAGATTTTAATTCCAGAAAACCGGGAAATACCTTTCGACTGTACCCTCGAAAATTCGATTGCAATATATACCTAGAACTGATAATATCCCATCATTTATTCAGTCATTCAATGCAAATTTCATGAAAAAGTGAATAACAGGTGAATATCAAAAGCTTCAAGGCTTTTCTAGCAAATTGAATGTTCAATAACTCTCCACTGATTACGAAATAACTCAACATATGACTGCGCATGTGGAATTTTCATCATGTCATTTTTTTATTCATCGAGTCCATTGAGAATTTCACTCCCGAATTTTTCATAATTAAATACGTAATGAATCAAATTGGCTTCGGCGGGGAGGGGTTCACAGTCAAAACCACAGATATCCCGGCCTATAGATTCCCAACAGATGCGTGTAGCGTTACCAATAAAGCCACAAAGGAAAGACCCAGGCAGATTGTACGCTGCATTTAGTTTTACGTACGTGTTTCACGTCGGCTACGTGAACAAGATACGAGCCGCACACATGCGGTCGTACATGGAACACAACTGGGCAAAAGAGATAGGTGAATAGAGTTCCAAGGGATAAACGGGGTATGTTGTAGAGGTCGTCGGGAGTGCAGTTAGGTCGGTGGTACCACCCGCGTTTGTTACTCACCTCCCTTCCACCAGCAACTTTACCCTCTACTCTACCTTGCACATCTGTATCGTTCACTTGAGTTAGTGGGCGAACCAGTGTGTTTTGCTGTGCGCATAAAGGGCTCTCACATAAATATCACCCGCGTAATCTCAAGCTGGAAAGCTGACTGCCATATGGGACCTTGAAATCAGGAGAAGACAGGGGGAGTGTCAGGTTATGCATGACACGGAAGTGTCTACATACTGGCTGCTGGGGGGCATGAGGAATTCAGAGTGGGGGTTGGCATGTAGGTTGACGCCAAGAAATATATTGAGAACTCGATGGATTGCGGGACTCAAACAGAAGTTGTGCATCGTGAGATTTGCGGGTAGAATTAGCGACAGATGAGGGTACCATTTTTGTTAGGGGATTGGATACTTTGAGGGGAGAAAAAAATGAGGAATGTGTTAAGTGCCGGACAAAATATCTCGAGGTTCTTGTGTTCTCCATAATTTACCCTCGAAAGGAATTGAAATAGAATTTTAAAAAATTAGCGGTGACGATAAAAATTTCATTGGCGTAAATGTGAATTATTCTCAAATTTTCGTGCAAAATTTCCAGAAAACACCAGAAATTTTACTTTAAATCTTGATAAATGTGAAATATTTGTAGCACATGATTGTTTGAAATAGACTTCTCCACTGGTGAAAATTCTTCTTCTTCCAACTTTATGAATATTCCTCTTGATTACTTTCTTTGTTTTAGTATCATGAGCCAAATCGTCATGAAAATGTTAATGGGAGATTTGGTCTCCGCAAAATTTGAATCTCGTAATCGTTATCACCCTTGGGGGCTGTAAAGGTATAGTGTAGAAGCCCTCGGGAGTACAGTTAGGTCGGTGGTACCGCCCGCGTCTGTTACTCACCTCCCTTCCACCATCAACTTTACCCTGTACTCTTCCTGCACATCTGCATCGTTCAGTTGAGTTAGTTGGTGAACTATAATCTCAAGCTGGAAGCCTGACTGCTAGATCAGGCCTTGAAATCAGGAGAGAACGAGGGGAGTGTCGGGTTCCCCATGATGCAGTAGTGTGTACGTAATGGAGACTTTGGCTAAAGGAAACTTAAACCTTGGGGACGTGGTGATTCTGGATGGAGACTACTCCGTCTGATTTCTTTCTCCGAAGACGATCATGAACCAAACCATCATGAAAATACTAATTGGAGCTTGGCCCTCTGGAAAACTTGAGTCTGAAAATCATTATCTGTCGTTAACGATTGTGAAGGATATGTAGCAAAGGCCCTCAGGGGTGTGATGGGTTCGCTGGCACTGCTCATATTTGGTACTCATTTCCCTTCTACCGACGATTAACCCCTACTCCTCCTAAGCGTCTGTATGATTCACTTGAATCAGTGGGTAATCAGTGTATTATGCGGAGGGCATAAAGGCCCTCACATGCTTATCAACTACGTAATCTCAAGCTGGAGGCTGACTGCCAGATGAGACCTTGAAATCCGGAGAAGACGGGAGCAATGACGAAAGCACGGAGGAGAATTCGGGTAATTTTAGGACTGAATTAACGTCAGATGACGGCCATCGTTGTCAGGATATACGAAACTTCTTGAGGAGGAGCCGTATCACAGGGAAGATTTCGAACATCAGGAAGTTTCAATCTTCCGCTCTTAAAGATCGTTAGGATAACAAATATTCCTCTTTATTGTTGTTTATGCTGAGTGTCACTAGCCAAATTCTCACGGTAATGGTAATGGTGGATTTTGCCTCCACTAAATTTGACCCTCATAACCCTGACGTACTTTAAGGGCCCTGCGTTCCACTCAGTTCGTCTAGGCCATGTCCCTCGAAAGCTGTTGCGGTCGGCATTAGCGTCAATGTCCAACGTTAACGTGAGCCTCGGACTCTCTCGCTGTCGGTAAGCTCACTCAAGAGAACTCCCAATATTCATTTCATGACGGGCTATTGCACTCTATTCGCCCACTACAAACATCTCAGTCACGATTAAGCACCCAATTCATCTTGTGCAAGAGGCAGTAAGAAGGGAAGCAAAAAAGGGTACTTAAGAAGCCCCTTCATAAAAAAAATGCAGAAATATTAATGGAAAATTCAGGAATACCAGACAGATGATTCATCTCCTTCAATCGAGCATTTCGCGACACGGGAGGAGGGGTGGGTAGTTTTATAAGAAAATATTGATTGTAGCATCCGGTAACGGGATGCGATACCATCCGCAGACGACTATTTACATTCGACGAGGCAAGGCTTTTCATATTCGATTGGGTGATACTGTAGGAAGACTGAAACCGAGCGAGGAAAACGGGACGCCGGAATGCCGGAAAGACCGAATCGCTCGATTGCCTCTTCCTGTTATTGAGATGCCGCTGGGTATACACCAAGCGGAAAGTACTCGTATATTTCGTTGGTAATTATTGTTATGGGAATCGTAATTATTGTTGTCTTTATGCGTTATTATAGGCCTTTCATGGAGTAAAACGCAGAACAATCGCTGCTGAAAATTATTATTTTTTTGAGAATATTTAATGTGATCAAACCAATTATCTTGAGGACAATGCGAGGGGTGGTCGCCCCTAAAACGAGTAGTTCAATTATTTCCAGCGTTGGAGGATTTCTTCATTTAAGGAAATCCCTCGAAAAATAATTTCAAGACTTGCTCGAAGTATTTCTAGTCAATCGAGTGATTCAGTGATTTTCTGAGTGACTGCCTCCTCCAAATTTTCATTTCTTCCATGGAAATTATAACTGTCTACTGCGCAAAGATATAGTTTTATATTATTTCCCCTGTACGGAATGAATTATTTCTTCCTAACCGACAAGAAAACATTCTAATTATCCATAATTATCAGGCCATGTTCCTACGCTATCAAGGATAATTAACCTGCGATGGTTGCACATGACAGATAAGAAAATAGCTATTCCAATAATGAAGCTAACTCTCCCCATCCCTCCGGCAGACACAAGAACGTTTACATGTTGAGAATCTTGTTAACTCCCCATCGGGGGATCTGGCGTCGTCAAGAACTCGGACATGAAAGGATCCTTTCCCTGAATAATCCAAATTACTGTGGCTCGTTATCCTACTTCGGGAAGCTCAAAGCGAGGACATCTTCCATTTTCAAATTCACCTAAATTACCTTCATTCCGGTCTCCATTGAGTCGGCTTTATTATATAAGAATGATTAGTGCTGAGAGATGTGGAGAAGTTGATGACAAGTTATTTGAACCGAAATTGTTTGGCGGTGACAGTTAATTGTGATCTCAGGGACTGATGTGATTGTATCATGACATGTCACATATTGTTCGAATACCACATATCAGTTTATGTCGAGACTAACGTCAAAAGTCCAACTTTCAGGGGGAAGGGGGGGAAGAAACTGGTGGAACTGTTGTGAGTGGAGATTTTGGTTTAGTCACTGAAGAAAAATTCAATTATTACTGAATGGAAAATAATAAGTTTTGAAGTCCTCTAATTATATTTAAACTTTATAATCAAATTTGTTGGAGTGGATAACAACTCTCCTCTAAAATTTATTGATAACTTTTGATTGAAGCAAATCCCAACCATTACGGAGGGGAATTTTTTCTTGTTTTTTTTGTACCATCAGCTCTTCCACTATGTTCAACCACTCTTCATCATTGTTCCATCATTTATTGTTCTCTTCCAATATTTACAATGTTTCCATTCAGAGTACCACATCAAAACGTCACAGATGAATAAATACGTTTCAAATTAAACCTCCCTCGGCAATAAAGCAACTCCGAATGAATTTCTCATTGACGCCATTTGATGTTCCACTCCCAACTGCTGATTTTCCGACTACAATGAATTGAATAGAGAAAGATATCTCATTCCCGAATTGAAATAGAGGGTTAGGATACAGTCGGGAATTTCAAAGTGAAGTGAATGGAATTGGTGTGAATCCCATTATCCCAATGAAACCTTTTCCATTAATTACTCAACTTGAATAAGAAATATAATCGGATGTATCAGTATATATCAACAACGAGATTGGATATTCCACATTCACAATTGTGAGAATATTCATTCCAGCATCGTAACACATGTTTACCGTTAACTATGTTAACGTATATCGCTGAATTTATTTCCCACTATTAATCAAGTGATTTGATAATATTCGTATGTGCGTGACTCATGAAATACCGAGTGTAGATTTTTCAAATTTATGTTTCATTCATTTTCCCTGTTTCCCGGGAAACAAAAAGTAATTGGCTCTTTGATGATGAAACGAATGAAATTCTTATCTGTCTGTGTAAATAATACCCCTGACATGATACGTCTCTTAACATCATTAAATGTCTAAGCAACTTGTCAATATTATAATATAATTTCATCTAACCGAAGCAACCGTTGTAGTTTCAATGTACCTTGAGACGCGTCATCTAGACATCCACTTGTTTTGCTCGCGAATATTCAGTTTCAAACTTGTGGTGGTCCCTAGAGTCATTACGCCATCATCGTTTGCGAAGAAACTTCACCTCTAATTAAAAAATTTTTGCCGACTTTTTAAGGAGTAAATGCACTTCTCTGCAGAACAATTTTATACTTGAAGTCAACTATTTATCTGCTTCAAAAAAGTTATGATTCTCTCGCAGCTTTCTATTGCATTTTTATATTATTCCACTTTTTCAAATTTATGTTTCATTACTTCTGCAGTAAACGTGATAAAAATCATTTGTCCTGACTTCAGTGTTTTCCTTGAAGAATTGGAGTACAAACTCTTGATTTTTTTCTTTATTCAGTCTGTCCTTTCAATCTTTAATATAAGCTAGACCCTTGGGAATGTTATCTGACCTTTATATTTTGAAACACTGCCAAACGAAATAATGAAACTACACCCACCAAATCCTGACAAACCAAAATGTATAAAGATCTTCCGGTTTGCTAGAATTAATGATGCAATACTATTACCCAAAGTCCCCTAACTACCCTCGTTATTCAACCCTTCACCAACTCCATTCTTTTATGATAGAGTATGGAAACTGGCTTCAGAGTATGACCGTGACCATGTTAGACCCGCTAATTGGTAGTCGAGGAGAAACTCAATTTCCACGTTAGTCCAGTGGCAATCTACCGAGTCTCTCCACCAAATCCTGTCGCACTTTATCGCGGTCATGGTCTGGGCCCTTCCACATGAACCCAACTCACTTGCCCCAAATGGTTTTTGACGAGCAACTGTAGCCAGTGATTTCAGAGCTGAAATTCACCAGCATGAAATCAACCGCTGATTACATAACTTATGCTGATTTGCAAGTCTACAAAATGGAAAATTAAATTTGTCGAATTTTGGTGCACAATGAGACTGGGAAATTACCTGGAAAATAACTTCTCTACCTGTAAGGACAATCCCATGTCAATATGTGTTAATACGATAGTGATAATCATCATCCAGAATTTTGGTGAATATAGTAATCGCAAACTGGATATCGATATGCATTCAATCGTGCAATTGTCATGTCCAATATCACCATGAACTAATCCGGAATTTGGATAATTGTCACGTTCCACCAGAGATAGATTACACCTTGCAGAGGTCTTGGGATCGATCTGACGAATTTCAGCTGCATATCCGTTACAAATTTTCTATTGAATTCCGCTCAATCACTAGGTAAAGTAATTATTAAAATCATGAATCTCCCAGTCCTTTTTTCAAGAAGTCTAAATCAGCCAGGACTAGATGTTTTAATTACTCTACTTCGTCTTGGACAAAATTTCCGTCCGATCTTTTGAACTGTAAGGTCTTGAAAAACGTCCTTTTTAACAGTGCAACGAATGAATTGTCTAACGATACTTCTTCCCCAGTTTTACGATCATCCAAAAGTAAGGGGGAGGAAGGCCCGGCGAAATCGTTTCATATGTTTTCATGTGGAAATTTACTACGTTTAACGGAAACGATTCACTTTCCGGTGGAGTCAAGTGAAATCCCTAGCAGTCTCCAGTATTTCTGGGTGAGAATAGCTTCAAGCTAGGGGCCCTATAGACACTTGTTTGTGCGAAACGACTGGTTTTTCAACTTCCCATATGATCGTCGAGGGCTGAAAATTTAACGAGCGAATGTTGAAGCAAGCGGATGTCACTTGAAACGATACTCCCTTCAGCAACTATCTCAGAATAAGTTCTGCTTCTATTATAGAGGTCTGGCGAGTAAAAATTTTTTCTCCGGTTTGTGCTAAATATTCTTGCAGTCGAGAAATTTTAAGTCGTTTTCGACTTTCTTTCTCAACTCGTCAACGTGTTTGAATCAAGAAAAGACAGGTCTCCTACAACAAGTGCCACACCCTCAATCTTTACCTACAATATCATTCTAAAAATATCTGCAATGATAATTGCCGACATCTGACTCATCAGCTTTCTTCCATTTTTACGAGTTAATTACGTCCAGTAGCATATCTTCGATAATCTTCAACTCCGTCCGACTGAGAGAGTCTACGACGAAGGCGAGGCTCCCTAGCAACATTTGAAGTTAGAGGAGCCACAGCCATTAATGAAAATCGATTACCTATCAAGGTGCTCTTACCGAGTCGCGTCAGAAGCTCGTTGAATATAACATCCCACTGGGAAGTTGAACCAGTTTCATACTGAGATACCAGCCGACGATTTCAGATGACATTTTAGGAATTTGAATCACTTCTTTTATCATCAGACACTCATGTGCACATCAAGCACCGGTTAAATCCAGTCCACAGCTATCATTTCTCGTTGGAAGACGTCAGTGACCCGGAAATCACCGATACGCACGTCAATATAAAATCCGTGATTAACCAATGTTCTACATATACCGACTGGAGCTACAACAGCTGACTCTCAACGCAATATCTGGCGCACTCGCAGCAGACAATTCCCGGGAAAAAATATTCCGTACCGAGAGAAATCATGAATCGTTTTGTCGAAGTCTACTCGAGCAATTCAGACACTCACATTTGATGACAAGTCAATTGGAAGTGAGAGACGATCGATGAAAGAGACATGTCTACGAGTTCCTGAGAACAGATAGCAATATTACATGTGCGAATATTATTCCGGGAGACAGTTGGACTTGATAAGGAAACCCACTCGAAACAATTTCCAATTTCCGTTAAATTTCTGAGCAAGTCGTCTCCGTAAAGGAAATCAGAAGACCCACGAATCATTCGCTGATGGATTGCCATTTCCCCTGGATTTATTGGTATCCGTCAACCTGTCTATGAAACACTAATGCCATTCTGTCTGACTCGGTATAATTGTCACTGTGCTTTCAAAAGCTCGAGTACTCATTGAAATAAAAAAAATTCTGATGCTGTCTCAGTGCATCTTGCTGGCAGTACTGCTCCTACGAAGCGATTTCCAGATGAACGATGGCAACTCATCATTCACGGATGGATTCACGTATTTTCACCCTGATAGCGTCTGTTTAATCAACCACAACAAAGGATCATCTGAATCCATAGAAGTTGATTGGAGTCATTGATGTATTGCTCTCGTGCATCCGTGAAATGAAATATTTTTCACATAAAGTGAAAGGCGTTATTTCCGAGCCATCATGTACAGTATTTTGTACAGTGAAGCACGTACTTCAAGTTTCAATTGTTAATTGGTGGGGAAATTTTCGACTCATCCCTCACGACGAAAGGTAAAATTAATTAGTGACGAAGCCCGAGCCATTCCAATGAAATCCCATACTGGCAATGGTCCACTAAACAAGTAGATATTGATTCAGAGGGCAGTTGGGGGGGAACGAGAGGGATGAAGCATTTGAATTGTGTCGACCAACGGCATTGTATACAGGACGTAAGCGAAAGTGGTGGTTGCTGAGCGCTCGGGGGTGAGGGGGTGGGGATCAGGGATAGCATTAACGGGTCGTCTCGCGTATTTATTTAGGAATTTATCCCCATTTTTACATATGTACTCGGTATTGAAACAACGTTATATGGGGTCAGTGGGGATGATGTATGGCTGGTAATAACTGGTGTGCGTCGGTTTCGATTCAATTCATGCTATTCAATGACACTACATCATCTGACGATTTATCCATTCGGTTTGCGTGTCAATGGTTGCACATTCACTGATGGCAATTAATGTGACGGCAGAATGACTGGGGGGATCAGGAATTGAGAGGATGACAGGTCGTTACATGGCCGTCAAAAACTCCGGCTATCGAGGTGATTTTAGGGTAAGGGCTGTGGATATTGGGAGACAGCGGAAGTTTCGATTGCTCTGGGAGCTCGGGATGATTCAAAACCATTTATTTGTATCAATTCTGGATCGAACAAGGGATTCACACTCATTTGTATCTATCTATTTTGACACACAGTAGATGAAATCTTCTGTTGGGTAGGATGAAAGACACAATTTGGGATCGGTCGGCTGAGGAAAGTCTCCTAAATTCTCGATTCCGAAACCGCGCGTGTGATTTTTGGTTGTTCTTTCTCTCCCACAGACGGTATCAATCCAGTTTAAGCGAGTGTAGCAGTGTGTCAGACAGCTGGCCTATATCAGTCGAAATATCAGCGTGCAAATAACTCCGAACATCAACTACAGTCCAAGTTTTTGTGAACGAAAATGTTCATCAAATGTGAGACAGAAACCACTCGGGTTTTTTCGTTCATCCCCCAGTACATTTTCCCCGAGCTACAGAGTCATACTCGAGTGGTTCATTGTTGTCCGAAAAAGTTGCGTTTTGTAAAGCCAAAGAGGCGCCCACCTAAATTTCTTCATCGCGTGGCCAATGTCCACGGTGAAAAGCTAGTTTTGTATATATTTTCCAAAAATATACTTTCCTTTTAGCGTCTTGGAGAGCTACCAAAGTTTGTTTCTTTTCACGGTCCAACTTCCACCTTAAGAGTCAGACAGACGAAGAAGTGAGTTGCCGGCATGGACAGCATGTCTCGCATGGCTTCCGACCTTGCCATGTTTTTTTTTTTCCTACAAAGTTCTTTTCTTCATTTGTAGTTGTTATCCAACCAATCCTCCAGTGGATTCTGCGGTGGATCAGCGCTTTTACCGAGGGCTGTAGTCCTACAGAGCCACGGCTTGCCCTCCCTCTGAAATCACTCCATATACCAGCCCTGAAACTTACTCATAAGTTATATTTTCAAGTGAAGTTCTCTGGCACTGTAAAAATTTTCTCGGTAAACTTCTGATATTCAATAAGTCCTTTTCTATCGGACGAGAATTTCTCATTTCTTGCCTTTTCAACGATAAGAGCAAGACGAAAAATAGATGATAGAAAAAGATGATTCAACTCTGTGCATCCGTCCATTCGTACTTCCCTTCCGGCGAATTCAACTCACACGACTTGATTCTCTTATACAATCCAACAACACCATTTGAGAGGGAGGCCACCAGGAAGTTGGATAAAATGAGGTTGAATTCTTCTGGAGTCCCGTAAACACAGCTAACCATCCATTTCGATAGGTTTCCATCGACACGTGAATGGCATTAATCACATATACCATTATACGAGATAATGAACAAAGTCAAACACCAGAGGGACAGCATAATTGAATCCAGAGTCTGGAACTTTTTGCTCGCCGAGGGATCCAAAAAAACTCACGCATTAGGGGATTCGGTGCGAGTGTATTACGACTTTTGCCTAGCTCCATGATTTCATTCATCATCCCGAGAGGAGAGGTATATTGAATTAGTGCGGCTGAAAGGGTCGTCAACTAACACGGAAAATCGTCCGGAGGGTTAAGCGTAATTAATTAGAAGTCCCTGTAATTTATCATGGAATGATTATCAAACAGAGTGATAGCTCAAAGTCTAAGAGAAAAGAGCAAACGTCTAAGGATCATTGAATTAAAACCATTGCAATTGCATTGGATAAATGATGATGATGGTGAGTCTATGACTTACCAGGCTGCACATCACCACCATCAAAGCACATCTCTATAATTCAAGCTTTATAGACATCAATCACTCACATCGATGCCTATATTTTACCCGTTCGGCCAACATAGACGTCACTCTCTGTGATGTAGTAGGACGATGAGATATCATTATTCCATCGGTGCGCTAGAATATCGACTCATCGCCTCGGGCTATGTAATGATGAGCTCGATTGCCTTTCCAGGTTCTGGAATTGAGTTAGGGACATCATACGCTGGACCGTGATCCCAAGGTGTGATTATCGAGCCAGTTCTATTTCCAGCCTTGATCCTGGCACGCAATCAAGCGTGGATAAACCTGATGAATTTTCCGATCTCCAGGACAATGATTCTGGTATGAATTTTTAAAACTACAATCTGAGATCACCCAAATTACATTGGTAAAAATCTCTCCACCCACACGCGGATCATATTTCACACTGAAAGGTCTCTGACATTCAACGATTATTTTCCCACGATTCTTTGTCTTACATCAACCAGCTGTTTCGCGCAAGTTTTTTTTTCTCCGTTCGAGACAGTCTGTCATGAAAGTCAACTTCGGAGAATGATGAAGAATCAAAGTTGGTTTCATGACAGAAAGTCTGTGATGGATTCTCACTGAAACATCTTGAGAACTTCCATTAATAGCCGAGTGACGAAAGTTTTCCACTAATAAGTGGAACCACGTGTTTAATGATAAAAATTTGCTAGAACGATAAGTACTCTCAGATCATGCACCCCAATACATATCTTCGTCGCCCAGGAGATGAGTCTCTGGTGATAACATCCCATGTGAGGGAATATCCCAGAAAAACTGACAATCTATTCCATCAGAAGTCTTCATTAATTAAAGTAAGTATTATTCAGTGAGAGTGGATGTGTCACGAGCCCAGATCACCTTAATTCGGATTTGATTATCGTAATGGTATGAGAGTGGAGAGACTGATGGAAAGGATTACAGTACATGGTGTTTTGCATGTGTTAAAGTCACGCGACTTACTAACGTTGGATTTTTTTTTTTCCATTCTCTAGGGTAGCTCGAGCTCAGTCAATCCTCGGTGTCGCCTGCATACTCAGTATAAAGTCGCCTCTCACCCCCTACTTTACAGACGGTGAATGTCAGAACAGCCTCAACATGATAAACCCCTGCGAGCCGGCATTGCATGTCCACGGTAAGTTTTTTGTCCATTAACTTGATTATATATTGGGGTGAATTATTTTGCATCGTGGCACCTGCTTCTACGATGTAATGAAGCAACACACCTTCTGGATAGTCTCATTTCACCAGCATTATCCTGATTCATTCAGGAATATACGGTTTTAATTGAAGCGAGATATGCTCCACGCGATTTTTCTAATGCAGTGTGATAAGATTCATCACACCCTTGGGTCTACATGAAGTCTTCATTCGTGAACAATAATCAGGTTTCCCAAAAGTGTCAAGGCAGTCAGAGGAAAATGAAGTGAAAACAGATGGGTTAGACTGACAAATGTCCTAACCAAGTCAAGTTTTAATGTTTAAATATACTGAATCTCAATACGAACCCTTCAGCTTATTCGCACAAACTAACCCCAGTTTCCCAACAACTTGGCAAACAGAATTGCCATATAAATGATTGTCAGGCGTGGGGCGTGTCTTTTGTTTCGCACACTTAACTTCTCTGTTGTGCAAGATGTAAATTACTTTTTGCGGCTTCATGTGCTCACTCGGGACTTGAAAGTTCATCTTAACTGCTAGGAACAATAAAGTAACGGGTAACTTAGTTGAGGTATGTACATTCAACGGACAAATTTTGTTAGGGGGTTTAAACTCGAAAATGGGGGCTACGAGGGACTAGTTTTCATTTTTCACGGGGATGTTCAGTTTGGTGTGAAATGATATTCTTATTTACATATGTCACCAGAGGGTGGGAACGCTATTCCGAGGGTGTATGAATTTCCATTGAATAGGAGTATGGAGAGATGTTCCGTTGGAGCTTGATGTATTTGTCTAACGATTACTTTACGGATCAGTGAGCTCATGCGAGTGGAAACTCTCGTGCTTGTCATAGTGGGTATTTAGTCCTGTGTGCTCATTCTAAATGTATTTCACCGTAGGGGATCAGTTCTATTCTCTCATGGATACTGTTGGATCAAGGATACTTTCGGTTGGCAAAGGTAACAAATGAATGGGAGAATAAACACAGCATAATCTATTCAAGACATAAGCTCACCTAAAATCATCATTGGACCCAAAATTTTCCTTCAAATTCCATTCCTAGGGATTCTGTCTTCTTATTATTTCTTTACTCATCTGGACACGTTGGGTATCAGCACTAATCTGATTCCCAAATCCAGAAAGTATCAGCATAATGCATCTTCCACTACTGTTCCTCTACTAATGAAGTTCTTCGTGACAGTTTCATTAATGAAAAAATGTCACTCATTCAAGTCCGAGAAAAGCGGAACTTATTTCCCTAGTCCCATGAGGAAGGGCTTGAAACATCGATCAACGAATTCACACTCGGGAAACTCTTGTGCTGACCATAGCTGGTATTTAGTCGTGGGCGCTAATTCTAAAAGTATTTCACTGAAGGATATCAGTTTCATTTTCTGATGGATACCTTGGGGTCTACCATAACAGTTTTGGTCACAGAAAGACAGAAACAAACGGGAGAATAAACACAGCATAATCTCGTCAAAGTCTTAACTCGACTAAATTCACAAGTAAACCACGAAGTGACGGAATCACTATGTAAGGCTGAGCTCTCCATCAGTACAGCTTGGACTGCTGGTGATCTCCACTTGTGTCTGCCTGTTGACCCTTAAGATTGATTCGATTCTCATGAGCCCAACAAAATTCCAGCATGATGAATCCCACACTTCGGTATCTTCGCTAATGAAGTTGCTCGTGAGATTTTCATCGGAGAGAAAATTTCACTGGTTAAGGGAGGCAAGAGGCGAAACTGGCATCAGTTGTCCCATGGGAAAAGACTTGAAACAACAGAGGGTGGCCTGCCGACCCATGCTTTCGTACACTAACTCCTCGCCAACGTGTTTGTGGTTTGTTAGAAGGACGTAACAAATAAGGTAATCTTCCGCACATATAGTCGGGTCGTTGAGGTCGCTTGCTGCTCTGACTGTAAAGCAGTAGAGTTGGAGGGTGAGGGGATAACATTGTATGGGAGATAGGGTATAGAGAGAATCGAGAGTCGCAGAAACGTTTCACAGAGCAAGACAGAATATATGATATTGTTGAGTTGTTCGACGAGGAGAGAGCTAAGGGTTATTTTCTATCTTGGTTGTGTCACTTTCCATCCAATTCTGTTCTACCTTCTTACTGCTTGAAGCATCCACGAAAAACGACAGAGAAGCTGGAGAATGTCAGAAAAGAAGACGAGAATGAGGTTCACGCATGCAAGAGAGCCACCGTCGGTACGTGGCTTGGAAGCCCAAAGCTTTACTACCTTTAGCGCTATATTCGGGATTTCTTCATTACTAGATCATGTACGAGGTGTCGTGAGTGGCTTTAAAAATGATACTTAGGTTTTAAATTATAAATTATTCACCAGCACATGTTGGAAATTGAAACAATTTCGTTGCCTTTTATTAATCCCTGTCGGAGTTTGATTTTTTCGTGCATTGAACATTGCAAACTACACAATACAAAATGCATTTCAAAAATTGGAAGCTAAAATATTTTGTTTGTTTGCTTACCCTCGAGGCACGTTAAATTCTTTTTTTAAAAAATGGCTCACACAATTTTTTATTTTTTGAAACAGCCGAGTTTTTTAAAGCCTGACTAGAATGTATCCGATAAGAATCGCGAGTAATTTTTAAAAAATTACATTCCTACACAACTAGGGTGACGATAAACTAGATTTAAATGGGGCGCTCCTGAAGATATAAAATACTGACCCTCGTGACTCTTTTGTAAACCCATTTATATTATGAAAAGACAATCCCCCACGAAATTGAGTACTTCCGCTTTAAAGGATTTTCCATGCCGTCCAAGTGAAAACTTGTTTTTTTTTTCTCCCCCTTGAACGGCTACAGGTGGCGGCGGTAGGACTGAGGCTTATCCTCAAATAGCTGAGGATTTTGCTCCACCAGTTTCATTAGCTTGATACTTTTAATATTCTCGCAGCGTTTAGGTGCAACTATCTAGGGACACATACTGTAAAAAGTGTCTGTAATTATTGGCCAGAGAGGCCATTGGTATTAATCCATGCGAAAAAGGGTAGTTTCCCAGTGGACATTTAGATATCACGAGGAACTTCGTAATTATGTGTCAACATGCATTCCCGAGTGTCATCTCAGGTGGTAACGCCAGCAACACCCGAGGGACAATACCTCCTATCGGGCCTTCAAGTGCACGCATTGGACTCAACAAAGTAGAGGGGGTCAGAGTTGATCCTGACAGCTCGTTTTGCTGGACGCTCCTGTCATTTAGGGGCGCCCACGAGAGTCAGCCGGGACTTCACTTTAAAGAGATCGTCTCGTTCGGCAGACGACATGGGAATTTTTCGGACACTCCTAATCTGTAAAAGGATATTAGTATCGTCTCCACTGCTATATATATAATTTCTATAAAATTTAGCTGATCTTTTTCTCTCCCTTGTGCTGTTTTTGATAGGTACGAGACCGATCAGTTTGTTGAAAAATTTTAATAAGAATTATTGAGGAGCTGACACGCCGAGAAATATAAGAAAGTTCAGGTATTAGCACATCAACTTTAAATCAGAGACAGAATTCCGTCATTCTCAAAAAGTCAATGGTGCATAAAAAATATAGAAATCTCTCTCTAAAATTTCGATAATGTTGGAATCCCAAAGGACCCGAGTGATTCAAACTACCTCAATTCAAAAGAGTCGCTAGAGTCTGAGGTACGGTGGTGGCCGTAAAGTCGAGTAAATCGATTTCCCCTCAATCACATTTTGTTGTTCTCGGGACTCCTGAAGAATGGTGACGAGTGGAAATGATATTCTTCAGGAAAGACAATTCGCAGAATGAAATTTTTCAGCTCAAGTCATAAAGCAGAGATGGAGAGAAGGAATCCTATTAAGTGGTGGGCGGGGGGGGGGAGGTCTGCTGAGCGTCAACAGCTGAAAAGTTCCACTCGTTAAAAGTAACGTTCGAGTTGAAAGTAAGAAAATGGATGAAAATCGATTTGGCTTCATGAAATATTCCTCATACGATATGATGGTTTACATATTTTAGATCCATTATTGCCAGAAAATGATGGCATTTCATTATGAGCAAAACACGCAAAGTCATGCCAATTACACGGATCACATCTGTTCAGCCATTGAAGAAGACCAATTTAATGTCGACGAGAAGTCAATATGTCGTTTCGCACTCATCAGTGTAGAAATTAATTTGAAAGAAAATTGATGGAAATGTCATTTTTTCGCTAATCAATTCCCCGGCTTTCAGCCCATTTCTTATTCCAGTCACCTGCACAGAACACTCCTGTCACCTTCCAGCTCCTCCACTACTTTAGTTTCCATACTTCCACTTTTCTCATTCCATTTGCCTTCTCATTACGTGAGGAGTTTCCCAAATTTCTCTTGCACATCATTATAACCTCGCTGGTGCGTCTGAGACAGAAATGCCAGGGAATAAAGTGCACATGTGTCCCACGAACTGTTGAAACATCAAGAAATAATTTCACGAATGCTTGTTTACTCATTCCTCATGACTTCTTGTTAAATAATGACGTTAAATATGTATGTTGGCCAAAATTGGTGGAGCAATATCCGCAGGCATATTGACAACAAGACTATTTACACTCGTCAATGAAAGGAAATGAATGAACGTCATTCGCTATTTATGGAGTAAACATTGATGTGGATGTGGTGGAGGGAGTTTCCTTCCACCCTCGGAGATTGAATCCTCACCATATCGGTCCATTTCATCCCTCGAGGTATAGAGATGGATGGTGACTTCGTCACCATCATATTTTCGTCAGACAGTTTTTCCCAGCGTTTAGCGTCTGTCTGACCCTCGTGATTTGTCAGCGCTAAAATAGTCCATATTTTTAGAGGAAATATCGTCAACGTCATGACAAAACCACTTTGTCATAGCCATACGTAACCGGGGCATTGATTGTATTCTTCATCATGATTATTGTCTTCAGATTTTCACTGAACAATACTTTTCTTTGGATTGATGATGCTAATGTTTCTCACTGCACAGCGAGTGCTGAAAAAGTCTGGTATAGCTACTAGTAGTTACCGTTAGTCAGTGCTAGTAATCCCTTAATACATTGTGAATCCCCTCTTACTTTTCACTTCTTTACAGCTCTCAGAAGTGGATTATATCGATTTTCGGGTTAAACAGTTACAGCCAGCGGAAACATCTCAGATACATTTTTTCGCGTTACCATAGATTTCAGCTGCAAACATTACGTGTTTTTAATTGCGGATTGTAAAAATAATAGTTATAAGAAAGATTAGTAATCAGCAGAAAAATTTATCCAAGTTCCTTCGTCGTCCAGTCGTCATCCAGATTAATATGAGAATCATAATTGAAACCTTATCAGACTTTCCTGGCTTATCAGTGTCACGTAATGTTTAGGGAACGATTCACCAGTTCAGTAAGATAGTGACCATATTTGTATGCCACCACACCAGCCAATCTTCTACCATTCATCATCGATAATATAACTATAATTATCATCTGCAGCAAATCCAACTGCTGCACATCGATCTTTCATCATGTATCATCAATATTTCTCAATATGAGCTCACTCCACATTGATTTGATCACAAGTGAGACAAGTTTCCGAAGTCACCAATTCCGGAATTGATATAACCTCTTCCCTTGAACTTATGAAATTGTGAAAGTTGGTCAGAGGAAGTTCTCTTCTCGAGTGCAGCGTCTCCACTGCTCGCCATTTTAAATAAATTGAATAATACGTGCAAGAACCTCAGGCAACTCAACTCCACTAGGCGTATTGAATCCGACCGAGCCAATGAATATACCTTGATAGAATAATAGGCGAAAATGGAATAACCATGTATATATTCAACTGTACATGCACCGTAGAAAGCTGTATTTCACCCATCTTATTGGAGGTAGCAAGCCGTGCTAAACGTGAAATGCGCTGAATCTCCACTAATGCCAAACCGTGTACACGCCAAGGTTGTTCCATAGGGTTTCAGACCGTGTAATTGCCGTAAGATCCTTGCCACACAACGGGAACACATACGACACGTACCCCGCTGACATTCAGTTACATACCCAGGAGACCGTGTACGTTCTCGCAATAATATTATCCCAGGGGAGTATCAAGGGATATTTGATTTGCATTAGCGTCAAAGCGTCATGGAGACATCAAGGGGACCCTTGTCACGTGGACTCGTCAAATGCTCTAATAATATGACGTTCGTTGTTAAATTGTTAATCAATCGTCAGAGTTAATTAGGGGAATCATTAAAATCATGTAAATATTATTTCACGGGCCTTTGGGAAAATTTCATGGAGAAAAACAAACATTTTCCAGTGATAGAACACATTGGCTTGTCCGCTTGGTATATGTGCCCGAGGAAGCTACTGGTTCTCATTCAGGACGGATGAAAAATATTATCACTCAAGTGATTCTGCGCTTGTATCCCCACTGGTCCCACAATGGAAATGTTTCCCGTGACTCGAACATGTCGTTTCGTGTGTAAAATGACACCGTTTGTGTGAAATGCTGCGGGTGTTCTCTGCAGTTGGGTAAATCCCGTCAGAGTTGAGATCGATCTCACCTCCAGGGTCAACCAATTCCACGGCATCGGTGATTCCTATTTGTCCGAAATTCGAAATGAGAGATGAATCCGGGAAAAGGGAGATTGAAGCACCACGTCCAAAAGGAGATAAAAAAAACATTTCCGTTGTGAACGAAAAATGTTAACTAACTCGAGTATGAGAGTCATTCATCTGACTAGGGCGGACATTTTTTCGAGGGGTAAACCAAAGAAAGAGTGTCCAAAGAATGTAGAGAGTAGTTTTGGAGGGGACATGAAGATAAACTGTGCTGACGTTACAATAGAGTCCACCCGATCTCTCTCGTTTTCGGGTGGTGGCCTGAAAGTCATCGATTCGCGGAACAACGATTCACGACTTCCCTCACGGAAATACATATTTCTTCTGTTTGGTCGAGCTGGGAGAACTTTCCAATGTAGTCCAACGCAGCGAAAAAGGGGGACGACGGCTATCTGTTATGCCGTTAAAAATCGACAAGTCCTTCCAACGGTACGACTCCAATGGCAATGTGGCTATCAATAGTAGACAAAGACGAAAATAAGAGGTGGTCCACAAGTTCCATGGCCAATATTATCAGAACAATCGGTCGTTGAGATGAAGCAAATCGAAAGGTAATTCAGCTGAAATCGTCTCATCGGGCATTAGGCTGTGATCTGGGGTTACGATAAGGTACTAACAACCTAAATCGAACCTGGATTCCTTATCTGGCATCAGACGGCTTCATCTGACTTCATAATCGTTGATCACATGCTGAAGGCTATTTCATATCGAAGTAATGGCTATTTGTCACGTCGTTGAAAATCCAGAAGCAGCACTTCAGGTCTAATGGGGATGTGGCAATCAGTGGTGGAGGGAGATGAAAATAAGACGGTAATGACTAATCTTATGGCCAATATATCATCAGTATTAGCTGTTATGATGGGAGAGGCTGCAGCTAATCTGGAATCGGAGATCTTAAACCCAATTTTTAGTCTTGTTGAGCAGTAGCAGGATCACATCAAATTGGAAACCTGACAAACAAGTGCTATACATCCGCGCAAGACTCATAAAAAATAGGGAGGATTCATTCATTCCTTATTATGTAGTCATTTGATCGTCTTCTGAGATACACACAGAAGCAAAATGAAGTTACGTGACAACATCAACCCCGTAGATAATCGCCAAAGGAGACGCGCCCTTGTAACGACTATGGTGTCCCGCATGGAGTAAGAAAATCATCCGAAAAGTGGCTTCTTCTATGATGCGAGTCATATTTTATGTTCTCCTCAGCAGTTACCACAGACGGCAAAACTTTCCCCCATAGTAGTACCGCTGAGGAAGAGGAGGAGGCTATCCCCCGTGGCACACAAGGACTTTAACGCTTTCAAGACCAGCAACAGTGTAGCTTCGTAGTACGGCGCAGCCGGGGGTCACGGGGAAATGGAAGATGCTGTTCTTCTCGACCAACCCTTGTTTCACGTCCAGGTCTGGGTGCGAGGATGATGGATATCGGCCACCCACCGGCTACCACTGAAACATTCATAATAATATTTTATTCCTCTGAAACCGCAAATTTCTTTCCTCGATGAGGCAACATATAGTGCAACGATATCAATGAAGGAATTCATGGAAGGAGAATGTTTACAAATTTGAGAGCCGTAAAAATGGTAATGGGTATATCTGCAGTCGATTAATTATCAGGTTAATGAAATCCATCGTCATTACCAATCACGTAAAGAGATGCGGATGTGTTTCCTTTCATCTGCAATTTTTTTTTCGTTTCACGGGGAGCTAACACATTATAGGAAGATTAATATCATATTCGTAAAATGAATACTGCCTCCCACTTGAGAGGAATTGAAATGGTAATGAGCCAAGATACTTCCCCTCTTCCAGACGCTGACGTCACTTGTCTCTCGAAGTATTGCCGTTCGAGTTGGAGCCCTTCTCCAAAAGCAACGTAAAGTGACGAAAAAAAAAGGGTAAATGAAATGCGACTTGACGTGGGTGTATTTCGTGAATTTGAAAGTGGATGGGGCGGTAATCATGATCAGCGTCGGGACGCCGTTCTCACAAGCCCCGAGTTTCCTCCAGTGCTAATTACACTCTCCAAGTCTGCGATTATCCGCTTCTCAATTCCCTCTCATCCCGCTGGCGCCTGCTTAGTTTTCTTACACTAGCCGGAGAGCTTCCTAGGAAATGAGAGTTATGGCTTCAAAGCTTGCGCTCAAGCATTTCTAGATATTGCACTCTTCATTATCAATTTTTTTCTTCGGTATGCTTCCGTAGTGTGAAATTCCAAATGAATGTTTTTAATTCAATTCGACGAGAGAAGAAATTGAAGAAGAAGGAACACATGAATACCTGAGCAACATTATCGATCGGGACATTGAATAGTTGTGGTTCGTTAACGAAGTTGACGATCATGAACCTCAATCCCCTCGAGGGATATATTTTTCGAGTCGTTTTCTTTCGAAAAAAGCATAATGTATCTGAGTTGTGACAGCCAAGGAGAAACGCGTCATCGGGGAATAGAGCAGCCGTAACGAATGGAAAAAGTTCCAAAGCTATACTTTATGATCATGGAAAAATGTGTTTCAAGCGGGGAAGGAGTCATCGATAGGATGAGATGAGTGACGAGCTATTTTCAATTTTCTGATGTAAAATATGAAAATCCTTATAAATTGATATTATGGCTTCACGCCTTTGCCACGAATATTACGGACTATTCAGAAACTTGAATACCTGCTGTAATGTTTCAACACAGATGGATGAAAATATATGGAGCCTATCCAAAGTATGAGAACACCTGTTCGCAGGAAAGTCCAGCCGTCAACAGAAACTCAATTCTAACTGTAACGCACTTTTCCAAGAAACAGTTAAATTTTCATAGATTTTTGCTGGTCGGCAACTTTTGATATTGGATCGCTGTGACCTCACCGTAATTCTTTCGGACATGGGGTCCCCCATATGTGTCAAATGACATTTAAAAGGAAAGGAGAAAAATACCGGCTCCTGGGGCTATGTCAGAAACTCACCTTTCGATCTCGTGATGAAACCAGGAAGTGGGAACTGAACAAAATACTACGAACAATTATCGCATATAATACCACAAGAGCTCCGAAATTATCGGATATTTCCCGATAGGTTCGTTGCAAACAAATGAACGTGTCAAGTTTTCCAGTTTAAAAATCACGAGCGCGAAGCGCGAGTGATTTTTCTGGAAAACTTGACGAGCTTATTTGTTTGTAGGGAACCTTGAGGGAAATATCAGATAATTTCGAAGTTCGAGTGGTATTCGGGGGATTATTTTTTGCATCCAAATCTTGGCCGATAGAATTGCACCATGAGACATAATTTTCAACGAATTGTCATTTAATCTGTCAGATACAATTGAGGGTTACTTCAACATTTGTTTTTTTTTATATATATCAACATGCAAAATTTCCAGTGAAATTTCCAAGAATATCCGCTGAAATACCGTGTTGACTATACAAAATAACGTCGAATGGTGCAATCCTATTGGCCAAGATTTGGATGGGAAAAATAATCACTGGAATTTACGGCGTACGAAAATGTGATTCGGAAAATATTTGACTTCCGAATTTTTTCAAATTGGGTACACGTGTTTATCGGAAGGAAAATGATATCACGAGGAGTTCAATATCATTGATGAGTCGGTACAGCTATGAACATGAAGGGAAAAACATTCCTAACGAAGGTACAGACGCAATTTCCAACTGACCAATTCCCTTTGATCGTCAATCGATTGACTATACACATTATGTACGTTTGAAGATATGTACGTTTATCAAGCATACACCCATTTCTGCCTCTACTATAGATAACCGTTCATACTTGAAGTAAAATATTTATTCAACGATCATTTGCAAGCTGTGATGATTTATCGAAGTTTTATTTCGCATGAATTTTCAAGTAATCAAACAGGGGGATTTTTCATTTGCAAACAAGCCAGAAATTGAAAAAAAAATTTGTTGGAGATATAAAACATTTGCAATCCATTGCCCACCAATGTTTATCTGAATATACAAATTTACCAATCATAAAATTTGCGGGAGTGGAATGTGATGATTATTTGCACAGTTAAAATATCAAGGTAAATTCAGAAGCAATAAATAAATTCAGAATTACGGGTGAAGGTAATCGTTAGAAAAATTGTTGGTTTTACCATCAACAGAATTGTTAATATTTCAAAGTGAAATCATGGATAATTACTTTCATGACAATTTGATGACCTTGCGACTTGAGACTTGACACTGACGAAAAAAACTGATCTGAAAACAAGATACCTGATCTCAGCTTCATGTATTGATCCATGTTTTTCGTTCTTTCTCCACGTACACAAATAACGAAATAAGAGACAACGATCTAGGAGAATCAGGATAACCTAGAAATTATCCTGGCCTGGGTTTCCCCTTACCCCCGCCTAATCCCCCCGAGGGACTCCCCCGGTAAACTCTGCAGCCGTGTCTCAGATTCACCCTGCGATAAGTGTCCATTAATTTTCGCACATGGCATTTCGTATATACGCAGAAAAAAGACAGCAGGAAGAACGGTAATCGTTGTGTCCAAGATGTTCTTGAAAGGGTGGCCACGTACCTTTTTCGCATATGCTCTCAGTGAAAACTGCCATTCCACCTATGTTTTTGCCCTACGTTACAATTCTACCTCTATTTTTGTCTCCCTCTGTATCATGTGGTACGATCTCCCACAGAGTTGGAATATCGTTTCCATTGGTATGGTCACGGATTTGAAAATGCGAGGAAAGAGCCAGTGCATGTGAAAAACTTACCGAGAGCTTTCTTTATTTTTATCGGCCATCGTAATTTATGATTTTCCGAGTGGGGTCGGAGGCAGTTATGTTTGGGCCAATGTAGCAATGGACAGAGAGATAAAAGCCTGAACAGTAGTGATGGTAATGTCGAGAGAGGATTGATGTATTCCTCGAGGTTGAGCGTCGGTCAATGATCAGAATATCTTCTAATTCTTTGGGGATCTATAATTCATTAATTAAGATCCTGAATACAGTTTTTAATGCATCATAATTTCAGCTATTAATGATAAAAATGTCGCTGATAAATGTAGTTATTTTAGGATTCCTGGAAACATCATTCCTGAATGTAGTAAAAAGTCAGAATCAATATTAACGAATTTAATCGACACCATTTAATTTCACAAGAATCAATATTAGAAGTAAATTCATGGATGGCCTCGAGAGGGACGAGAATATTTTGATTAACCGAAAAAACCATATTCAAGCTTCATTATCATCTGCTAAAATTATTATCAATAATTTAGCATTACGTATATACGTCCCAAAGAGAGGAGGGAGGAAAGGAAGGATTGAACTTTTCAGAATTATAGAGTCCGGGATCCGGACCATTGCGCGGTTGACAAGGGGAGTAGTTTCGAAGAGTTGAAAACAATCGATGCACTCGTTGTCCTCTGGAGTTTTTACTACTCAACTTAGTCATTTCTGCTATTTCCTGGAGTGAAATGCAGGAGGCTCGAGAGTATAAAATACAGAACCCCATAATAGAAAAATTACATTGTAACCTGGGACAAGTATAATTTGAATGATTGCTCCTCATTCGATACTAAAGATCGGTTCAGCAATATTAATCGTTTTCAATGATATTTTTTCCGTTGAATGTGGGAATGTCAAATCATAAATAATGAATTTCCCAACACAAACGGTCGTTCTTGTTTACTGTATTCACATAGTAATTTTTAAGTTCACATTCTCTGCATATGTCCTGTAAAATGCGTTGTTGAGGGCTGTCAGAGTCCTTGATTTATACATATTACACTGGAAAGAATCGTCGATACCATTCGTCAGGCGCTGTATCGGTGGCCCAGTAGATGCCTACCAGGGCTGACGCATTGAGCAAAGTACAACAATATATCAATATCAAGATTGCCAAAAAACTTTGAATGCGAGTCTTCAAACTTTTCCGTTATACATACCGTCGAAGTATTTGAGCCATCTTTCGTCCTCCCATATTGCTCTACTTTCAACTTCTGGGATGATACTGAGGAGACAGCCCCTACAAAGGAGATACCTGTCATCGGTAGAATTGAATTTCCAAATTTTCATTCCCCGTGGAGAGACGAATCCTTCCAATATCTCCGAGGGATTCGTCAAAATTTAGGTCTCCTCAATACCGTGTAATATCATCATCGTGGAATATTTTTTTTTCCAAGATTATTGTACTTCGGAAACTGACGCACTCAGTATCGATGCAATTTAATCAGAATAAAAGCCGAACCGCGATACCTCGGGGAGAGAGTTTGTTGGTAGCATGGGAGAAGCTTCACATTTTCAATAATGTTTACTTTTTAGCTTCAGAGATGTGAAATTATATTGAGATGGATGGATTGAAAAAAGGCCCTAACATGTAGCTATGGGTAACTCTTTTATATTAGAAACTCCAGGTCAACTTCTGTAATGTCAAGATCAATGTCTGGGAAATATATCCATTCAGAAAATACCATTTAATCCATCGAAATAATTGTTGTCAGGGAGAAAGTGCGATATGAAAAATGACGGAGCGGTGGTAGCGAACAGGAAATAATTTTAAATGAAGAAGATTACTCGTTGAATTTCAATAACTCGCAATTATAGTTCACTAAGCGGTCATTGAGCTTCACGAATTAATTGACGTTGGGGCAGCAAATACCAAGCAGTTATTTTATTTCAATGATCATAACCGTTTTGAATTTCTATCATGAATTCGTCAATGCACCGAACCAGTTGTTGAGACATCAGAAAATTTTTTTTTTTGGGTGCAATTTGTTTCTGGATATATTTTTCCATTTTATTTAACAGTTGATCCTCCAGTCAACTTGTGGGATGAATTTTGACGATAAATTATTCTCCCTCACCATATCATTCATCCATTCGGGAGCATTTTGAGTTTGCATTAAAAGCTCACTTTTCAGGGATGAATTTTTCACTTCTTTTAAATATTGATCGATTTTTTCGTTTAAACCGACGAAAAACTGATTGAACAAAAATATGAGTTTTCAGAATTTTTTTTTGTTCATTTGTACGGATAAAGCGCATGAAAAATCAATATTGCTGGAAACCTATTCCGGGGAATGATGGAATTTTTATATTTCGGAGAGATGCAACACGGATACGCTAATGGAGTTTTAAAATGTTGACTTTTTTTTCCTGAGGTGATATACGCTCGGGTGTCGTGGACAAAGGGGGTGAGGTGAAAGAGGGTGGTGTGGAGGCGTGGTGAGAGAGATAGCAGTGATCAAAAAATTATGGGTGAAAAGAGAATGAATGGTTATGCATCGTCAATAATTGAATATGAACATCAACTATTTTTCTTTTCATTTTCAAGTTTTACTCGAATGTAATTTACCTTTCCTAAGTCTCCAGGGTCAAATTAAAGCCATGAGAATTAGAGTAACTACATCGAAGCTCTAATAAGACCTCTTAACAGTTCTTAAAAATGCGTCATTTCCCTTGATAAAAGACAACTCATCTACACCGTCACCAGTTCTCAGGAAATTTATTCAATTGGACTAAAAACTTTTAATGAATTTGATACTCCCCAATCAATATACGAAATTAGAATTTTATAGTTTCAAAGTTTATTATTCAGAGGAAAAACAGAAGTCCCGAGACTGAATGGACCTGTTTTTTGGCAGGAATTTTATCGTTTCAAGCTGACTTCCCATCACTGATGAATTGTGAGGGTCCTATCTACCCTACAACCATCTCTAGCCTCTGAATGAAGTGCATGATTCCTGAAAATATTATCAGAAATCGTATAAGTCAGGAGAAGGACTCGACACATTCAAAAGGAGCAAAAATCCGTCCAACTTGAAAGCTTCCCGTGGTATATTTTCTCGGGGATTCCCTTGAAACGTGCAATTTTCATGATAAAGCGTCCAACTCGTCTAGATCGTCACCAGTTCTTGGTGAATGTATTCAATTGGATTACAAACTTTTAATGAATTTGATACTCTCCATCCAATATACGAAATAGGAAATTTATAGATCCAAACTTTATTCACTAGAAAAAAAACAGAAGCCGAGGGGAGACTGAATGTACATGCTCGTTGGCAGCAATTTTATCGTCTCTAGGAAGCTTTCTGTTGGCTCTCCAGGTCGTATAAATTAAATGGCCGTAAGACTCGAACTCTTACTTGACTTGCTCGCTTGGTTAAAGGATGCATCTTCTCATCCCGACTAGCACAGTTTCCCCGTGAAATCGTCTAGAAGAGGCTACAGCAGAGCCAGAGGATTTCCGTGTGTTCAATTAACTGCTTCACCCAGTTTTTTTTTATTCGTCAATTCTACGGTCCAGCTTTGTTTCAGAGATGGTTCATCCTAGTCATCAATTCGGAGCATTAGCCTATCTTCAGTTAATTTTTCATGGAAAAACATTGAGAATTACCTTGAAAAATCAGTCGACTTCAAGTCAATTTCCATCTTCAACTTCTAAAATCGCAAATATGATGAACCAACTCATGCGGCGATAAAACATGATAACTTTGACAGAAATTATCTTTCTTATGAAACGTGATTCGCGGAGAAGCAAACTATAATGACATGTTTCTCTTCGCCAGCTTCTTCAAGAATTATTAATAAAATCCAATTAAATTTTTTACACATGATGAATCAACCAGACTGTCTGCAATAATGTTTACTCCGTTAGTACCTGCACATTCCAACCCATTTTACGACATTTAAAGAGCACCGTATAACTGGGAGGTTACTTGGTGCTGTTGAAAACACGACTGTTGGCGAATAAAAAAACAACTCATACATATCCACCTCTGGTCCTCGCGACGGAGAATAAGTATCGTGACAGAGTTACCCAGTCTTCTGGCACGTGATCCACCGCAGTCTTGCTAAATCCCGTGAAAGTTGAAAGTTCCAAAGGTTAAATCAGTTTGGGTTCTCGGCGATCCCCATAAAATGTTTTTGCAGACTTGACTTTTCTTCAGGAATAACAAAATTAGGAATTGGGGGAAAATTTTTAAAAATTAATAATATTCTATCCAAAAGTTCAATTCCCTTTGTGAATTTGTCTATTGACATTCCAAAAATAAATAGTCACACCCTCTCCCCCCAAAGGAAATATTTTCAAAAATTCCAAGATACTAAAAACCATTGATTAATTAAGAGGCTTTAGTTTTTTATCAATTTGTTTTCCTCGTCGACCTATCAGCGGAATGGTATCAATAGACGAGAAATACCAGAATTCTCGACTGACACCATCAAAAGAGTGGATGCCTCGGCAGGAACCCTCCAGCACGAAAAGAGGGGAAGAACGAAATGCGTGATTTCATCTGCCTCAACATTCATGACATTCGAGGGATAGTGATAGGATGAATGCCGAGGAGATAAAACAACGTGTCGAAAATATGGCACGACATGGCGTATACAGACTGATTGAGCAGAAGGGACGATAGGGGGTGGGGGATGGGTGAAAACAGATTTATGAGAGTTAAGAGGGCGGCAGGCGGGACTCTGGCGCCACATAACCATCATTCATTTTGTCAATAATACTCATCTCAACCTATTTCCAAGCATTTCGATCATCCCTCCATGGGATTTTGTGTCTGTCAAGGTCACGGGTGATCAGGCATTTTCCATTTGTCGATTGCGCACGAGGATTTTACGCCTATCATTGTCAATATACCACCATGCCACTCATCATTATGAACTGGTAACTACAGACACGTCAGTTGAGACCATTAACAACAAATGTCATTACAAAATTGAGTGATCGCCCTCAGATTCCCGAAAATTTCCCAAGAACTCGGCGGAGAGCTAAGTCGCCTTATCTCCGTTAATTATTACTTCGCTACTGAATTACTACCAATAAAAAGATCGTGACAAAAATTTGGGTATCGCCCTCGGGTTCATAGACATTCCTCAAAGATTGAATTTACTGATTTTTTTCCATCTCCAATCAAGCGACGCCGTTTTTTAACGTGAAAAGCCCATTAATCCCAGTGAAATGGAGGTCCCGGGTCACCGCATGAACCCGAATAGCTCGGCAGGGGTGAGCTACTGTTGCCTTTCGTTGACCAGAGGTTTGATGCACACCAACGATTATGACGATCGCAGCCTATATGTAGGTAGTACTGGATACGACAGATACATTTGATGAGACTGGTAACACACCGGCATGGGAATGTGCACATCAATGGGACAGTGATGGGTTCACTCGTAGGTGTAACTCACGCATTCGTACACACATCTCTTGATGCCGAATAACATGGCATAGTTGTGAGAAGGGAGAATGGGGTGGCATGACGGTATGTCGTTGACTGGAGTAACAACTAGTTTAGTCATATACTGTGGATATGAGTTGCATATCGATGAATAATTAATGAACAATAGGTGGTAGAATATTCCACTGGAAAGTCACGAATTGCGGGGGAAGGGGGAAACGATGAATTTCTATGGGAGCCAGGAGTTGAGGCATTAATTATACTGCGTGGGGAATTGGTTGTAAGTCAACAACGAGACTGTTCATTATTCCTATGTGTGCAATCGGGATGTATAGTTTCGGATGCATTGTTTCTTAGTTGGACAGTCTGAAAGTGAATTGCATTCAGCTCTTCTGGTGGGGTAAAACGAACCTCAGAACCTACTTTTAGGAGCAGGGGTTATGGATTATATTTATAAAACGACAGTAATACACGGAATTACATGATCGCCAACGTCATTTGTGCTGCGATATCTATTTAACATAATCGAAATGTATGAAATACGTTGCATATTATAATGTCATCTGTAGCCCTTGACATTCCTCGTCGGATATGATGGTGATGGATATGGAATAGTTTCAAATAATGAAATCGGTAGCTAAATGACAAAGGGATACAACCCTCTGATCCTCTTGTCACGTACAGATAATAAATGGTATTTAATTAACTCGATGTAGACCCCAAAGATCACAGAATTTTCCTCCATAAAAATGTTCGTCATATTCGCTCATAAACATCGAGAGGAAAATATGAGATTAATTTTGTCTCGTATTATCACAAGAATAAATCCGACAGATGCGGTGTCTACCTTTGCGAATACTGACAATAAAAATAATCAAAAAATTTCTTAGAGATTTACATTCGTGACTCGAGAAACGCGTTTCACTTGATTCCTCAACCGAGAAAAACTCGTGTACCGAACAACTGCAGAATAATATCTCAACCTTTTAACTGCTCCTTGGATAGCTGGAGGAGCCAACAGTATAATCAATTTTCGCCGTTGTCGCCATAGGTTGAAAACAGTTGCGCTCCAGTATGGGGTGGAAAAACCCTCAACGGACCAGAGGATGTTCAGAGGATGAGGGGACCACGGAAGGCTCGTACGCTACGAACCGAAACACGTAACTTCCGTCGAGTGATGCACACACCCATTCAGAGATGTTGCGTCCTCTCCCGGGTCCATGATCCCCCCATGTCCGTCGGCAATGTTTGACGAACGTATCGAGAAATGGTGAGATAACGTTGCAAATCAGTTGACTAATCCTCGTGATTGACAAAGGGTGTAATTAGCGCCCCGTGAAAATTGTCAGTGCTGTATTGAGCTCATCTAGTGCTCATGATTTCCTTCTTTTGCAATTTCCTTTGTGATGTCTCTGGCGCGAATCAACTTGATTGTTCAAGGCGGTTCTAGGGAAGAGTCAGAATAACGAAAAAAAAATAACTGACGTTAACAAAGTTCCTAATGGCGGCCATGAACACCTTGACAATTAAATTTGGGAGAAGGTCCGATGGGGATAATTTGACAGTCGTTACTGATGGGTGATAAATTAGTGTACAAAACTCAGAAAAACAATACAATAATAAATTGAAAAGTTTGAAAATATGAGGTGAAAAAATGTAAGAGTTGTGATAAAATATTTTAAATTTGGAATCGATTAAATATCACTGTTCAGCGTAAATATTCAATGTCATTTGAACTGTGGTTACCAAAAAATTTCCGATCATTTGAAACAAAACGTGACCGATAGGATGCCAACAGCGTGATTGAATACGGAAAAAGTCACAAGAAGATTGACGGTGCATTGAAAATAAAATAAATACCGCAAAAAATGAATACAAGCCAGTGCTCCGATTATACCATCGTGCATTGGACGTACAAAACAACAGTGGGGGATTGACCGTCGAGATAGCTCATCGGTGAAGCGTGAGTCTGGTGGCCGAGCCGCCGAAATGAAATATCGACATTCAATCCGGCATAGTTTAACGCCTAGTTGATTTCCAACAGAATAGCTTCAGCGAAGCGGTTTGGTCCATCGAGTTTCAGTCGTCACGAGTCAAGCCGCGGTGTACACGTATTAACGCACCTGATGGTGAATCGAATGGTCAGTGGTTGATAGTTCAACAGCACATGGTGGGAGTAAAAAAAATCAGAGATGGTTGCACTGAACAAGAATTAATTATTTACATGACTGGAAATTTTGCGGACATGTCTTTGTCAATGGTCAGGTACATTGAGCCGAATTATACCGAGAGAAAATAATGTAAATTCTACTGGAAATAGTAGTTGTCAGTGCTTTCAAGGTGACAATAACTGGTTCCTAAATATTTCTGATGGACCTGGAAAGGAATAGCATTTGATTGAGTAAAAAGAGGACAGGTAGCTTCATCGTTGATTGAGAAGGCTGTAGATGACGAGGTTGATTAGATTGTTTTGATGGAAAGTCTGATCAGTTACGGATGGAAATCACTTGGGGTAGAAGCGTTGTCGGGCTCGTCGGTGCAGTAGCTTACGGCTCGCGAAGGAAAATATTCGATAAAAATGATCCTGCCCTTTATCTGAAACTATTTCATGTCATAAATTCCTTTATTTCGAAATTTAGTAGAAATTTGTATTTGGATCAAAATTGATGTTTGATGACAAATTGTTTTCTAGATTCCAGTTCAATCATTGTTATGCCAATATCCACGAGAATCCGGGAAAAGTTGGTACAATCCACTCGTGAACAGAATGTTCGGTGAAAATTACGAAATAGTTACGCTACTCCAAAAAGTAGGGAACGATCAATCAAAGAATGCGTAACTGTTCCGTAATTTTAAATCAATACTACTTTTATTGGTGGATTACGGAATAGGCACGTAATTTTTCAAGAATTTTTATCTCCGTGCATCAAACATTTACCAGCCAAGTTATTTTAGAACCAGCAACAATGTCTCCCGCTCTCCTGCCGTTGAATGCATCCTTCATAAGAAGAGAGATTTTCTCACTAAATCTCTCTGGTACGATGCAAAAAAAAAATTATCCGTTCTTTTTCATGGAAATTCGAACGGCAGCTATGTGACCGGTTAGATGGATAGGGGTGGGTCGGTTGGTAGTGGGGGGAGTGAAAAAAGGGGTGAGCACAAATGAGACACGGTACACGCTTCGCATGCATTTGAAGGTTCGCATTCGCAATTGGCGAACGATAAAACTCACAGTATACATGTTTTAATGTGAATCACGTAGTCTGGGTATGCCTCGTTTTTGAAGAGACTTCATACAATCTACGTAGTCCACTCGTCTCGTTCAAAAAGCGGCGAGCTACAGTCGAGTAATGGAATGCTCTGGGGGCGGGGAGGAGGAGAAAAAAAAATTATGCCCTCGTGCATGGCTTGATTCTCAATCAACGAAATAAATACCAATGGTTGTTTTCAAAGGTGAATTTAATTTTTTGTCTTCTACCATGAGGTCAATTGTCTCAGACATGGTAAATAATTTCATTGACGGACACCAGTCGACAAGTTGGTCTTGTGCATTGATATTTAAATTTGATGTTTTGATAATAGTGAGAGATGATCGTATGAAATGAGAAGTGAGAGTCTCGATAAATTATGCTTTGAATATTTCAAGAGGACTCTCGTTACGAGGACTATTAATCGATTGCCACTGGAGGGAACATTATAATCACATGTTGAATGACAAGTTTGTCGTTTATGGCCTTTCATGCCTCATAATTCGAGTTATTTTGATGATTTATGGGGTAAACATATTTAGTAATAAATTAGGGAAGTATTCAGGTATTTGAAAATGAAAAATCATTTTACAAAATTTCCTTCTCTACTTAATATTAATGAAATATATCTTTTGAGATTTTTGATTACTCAATCTATTTTCCGATATGAAATCATAACAATCTAGTTAGTCAGTTTTTCACTTCATTTCGACTTTGGCATATATCAACTGCATGTTAAAGTTTTAGTGTTCGTGGTCCGTTGGGGATACGGGGAAAATTGAAACTTTGTTGGTGCTGGGATGCGCTGAGGGACGGCAGGTAACACTGTCGCTCAGAAAATTCCCATCTCGAATGAGCGCACTTGAAATGCAAAATAATTGGAAAATTTCATTGGGCATGACATGGTAGAATGAACACCATTTATCTGAAATAAAATAACCTTTATTTGTCAAAGTAATTTTCCATCACTGTAATTCAAGCCTTTTCCCAGTCGTAACCTGTGATCGATAAACACGGAGAGAGTCATGAGTCATTGAGTCACTATAAATATTCTAATGCCTGTGTGTCATTACTGCAATGATCAGTGCAATAATTGACTGATGGTATTCATTCATCCCTCACTACACACGTCACCACCCGATTCTCACCTTAAGAATAATTGATCAGGAGCCCTGAGGAACATCCAATGATTTTCTGTCTGTCATTTAATCTCAAATAATTATGTGCCGAGCCTCTGACTAATAAAAGTATTGAATTCTACATTCGCAATATTGAACGCGGTATTTTTGGAAACTTAGTCAGTAAAACAATAAAAAAACTGAAACGAACAAGGGAGCAGAATAAAGGGAGAAATAGGCAAATAAAAAAAAGGAACAAAATATATATACCCGTGTAAATGCCAGAAACATGGTTGGCGGGAAAAGGTGCAAATGAAACGAGTAATTGGAAAAATCGCCAGCTCAAGTTAACCGAGATGGGGTGAATGTGTTTGTGCTAGTGTGTACGATCCGAGTAACCTCACGTACTGGCGATTGCGATATACTGCTGAAACAGCCATTTCCACCCAGCAACGTCTGATTGGGTGAGCCGAAGTGACGGGGAGAAGCTTGGACGCTGTCCACTTGGCAACAAATAAAAAAACCACGAGAATTTTCAAACTACAGCTCAATTGGCACACGCTTTCACGTTTGTTTCAGCCTTTTTAGCTTTCCCAAATTTGCGATGCTCTCTGGTCTCTTGATTTTAGGGCAGTTTTTTACCAGGGGATGATTGTGATGGAGTAAATTGTGGGTGATAAATCAATCTATTATTTCGAAAATTTATTTGGAAGAGCAGTAGCCTAATTTGCGCTGATTAGGGTTATCAGTGGGTGATGACCACTTGTAGCTGGCAGCATAAATATGATCTCGATGATGGATTAAATAATGATGCGATGGATTAGACCGACGTACCATCAGTTTCATTCCAATGCGCAGTTAATGCGTAGGAATTCAGATCAGGTGCAACTCTGACGCTGATCGAATCCTGCCATTTTCATAAGACTTCAATCTAACCTTGATGTGGACCCAAGTCTTAGGAATTTTTTTTTTCATTTCGATTCCTTGATTAGGCCTCCCAATAGCGCACTCTTCTGATGAGACCTTCGGATGTGATCAACTTGGCTTCATCAAGTACTTCACCAGATCAGTCTGAAGTCAATATTCACATAGCATGGGTCTCATCAGTTGTCTTAATCAGACATTCTACTGAAGCGATTCTAGACATGATGATTTCATCAGATAGTTCGATCACGGCGATCTGAGCAAATGGTCTGGTCATCATGATTCGTCCGAGTAATTCTGATCATTCGAATGAACCATATGTACCAGAAATTTCCCACGAATGTATAAACTCACCAGTCCCAGTTTTGACTAAATCCTCAAGTTGAAATTCTCCAACGTAAACAGAAATTAATTAAAGCAGTCAGCCCGATATCTCGCCAGACAAACAATTCGAAAACGAAATTACGCTTTTTCTTCTATAGTTTCTCCTATTGCTCTGCACCAGTTGTCGCGCCAACTCCTATGTAATTTGTTTGTGACTTCTCGAATGACTGTTATCACGCCCCGTCCCATACTTTTACCCACTCGAAAGGTATTATGAGTATCGTAACTTCCTTTTGCTTTTGATATGAAAACTCTTCTAATTTGAAGTAGAAGTAAGAGAGATAGAAAAAAAAACGTAGAAACATCACATTACCGAGTGCTTTCACAATCCTGCAGCAGATGCCTCTCTCGAGAAAAGTTTCTGTTGAGCTTTGAACTAACTGTATGCGTTCTCGAAGGCAGATCCAATAACATTGGTTTTTCTGAGTGGTGCTATCTGGAAAAATCCAATAGGTGGGGATGAAACAAAGGAGAAGTAGCACTACAGTTAAACGTGTATTTAACAATTAATTGATTCCCCGGTCATTAGTTCTATCGGCTATTGAACAAAGCGCACGTGAAATGCTTTCTGAAGTAGAACAGTTTCCTATTGTTTGCGGACATGTGCTGTCCGAATATATGCATTCATTATTGAAAGTTTGCCCAGCGCATCAACCTCGATCATAACTTTCTAACCTATAACATGTGGACAATCTGTGATTACCATGGAATACCAAACTATCGTTACCTGTCAGCCCCATGTAATCGCAGAAAGAAAGATAATAAATGTCGGAAATTGTGGATCGTCGAGCCAAATGATGAACGTATTCTGGTCTCATCTCTCGTGGGTCATTTTATCGAAAATTACACTTCAATTTTCAACGAGATTAGCGATATCCATTTCGCTCCTTCAATACCGAGGAAATGAATCATTTAATAGATTGAGGGAGAAAGAAGAAATGGTAGCTTTTCATTCGAGTAAAGAAAATTGGCAAATTGGCCAGATGCTCTATGCGAATTCACTGGGCGCTTGTCCAAGAAGTGACCCATCAGGAAGATCGATGGTGGATTCAATCTTGACGATGCTTCTACAGAATGTAAGAGTTAATAGTTATGAAATGGCTTATTGAATATATTTTTCGGGAAATGTTGTCCTGCCGGTGCATCAACTTATCATTGATGCTTACAAGAATTTATTCTCTGTACTCATTGAATAATTGATCACAAATATGCGTCATGCAAAAGTCTGGTTACAGGATGATCCGTCTGATAAAAAAAAGGATTGAAAATTACCACTGCAAATTCATCTCAATTTTTCTTGGAGTCTGATCGATCTACTGGCACAGTTCCCTTTTCTATCGCAATATTCTATCCACCCGACTTTTAATAGTTTCTCCCATGTCCTTCTCTTCACCAGTTATGAAATTCAAATATCGCCAAACCATCATGAATAGTTTCATAGATTCATATTCACCTTCATATCTCCACATGACAATAACGTATTCTACGGCTATCGGCTCTCGGACGGAATTCTCTTTGTGGATAATGCGAGGTCTATCCAGCAAATTTACCAACGGATATTGCTTTCGCTTACACACTCATACATGCACACACCGATGCACAGAAACTTAACCGCAGAAATAAAAAATAAACGAATCTCGGCAATCAAAGGCCTTTACTGGAATTTCCATTCTGCAATTTAATTGAAATACTATAGTGACAGTCATTCGACAATTTCGTTATTGGACGGGTTATTGTATCGCTGAGGTACAATTAATGCGTGATTAAGGCAATGAACGAATTATCGATTCGTTAGAATCAAGAATTAAATTACCGCTGGTCGCCCGAGGGTGGATGGCTGGGGTAGGGGGAGTAGACGGGAACTGAATTATTCGGGGGATATGACCGAGACGACGGTCTAGTGGGGGACAGGTGACTGGATGAATATTAATTCAGGGAATTCAAGACGTTTTCATTGAGACCTTCCTGGTGCCGACGAAGGTGCTATTGATCATTAGATCCATGCACCGAATGCTGAAGAATATTGGAATTTATCATTCTCGTTGGAGGCAACTATAACAAAGTTCACTCATATTATTCTGCATTTTATAAGCACTTTCGTTAATGAATATCAGTGAAAGCTTCGTGATAAGTACTTCAGCAGATTTTCCATGCTGAACGTATATATTTTAAGTACAAAGGCGGCGAGAGCTAAAGTCCTCCCTGTCTCAGCCATTTAACCAAGTAATTCATTAGTGCTCCATGGCCATTAGCCACGAATACAAGAGGGTTTTTCAATTCCACGACTGTCAATACATGTCCGTCCATAAAGGCCTGATTCGTATGGATTGATAGGCCATCTAATTGATGAACTCCTGTCATCAGAGTCTGATAAAAAAATGTTTAACCCCGAAAAAGTGGACTGGTTGATGCTCCTGCAGCAATTAAATATTTAATATGAATCAGTGACAGCTAATCGAATTTATCAGACGATGTTTGATGCTCATGGTCCTCATAGGTGATTGTTGTCTGCATCACGTTTTACGTTTCTTTTAAATCCCGCGGAAATTGGAATTCACTTGACCTTTATGAAATATCTATTATTGATTGGATTGATCTCTCTATTCAATTTCTCGTATTCAATTCCATACATCACTATCCGGGCTCATACAACCAGTGGCAGTTTATCATGTTGCACTTATTTTTTAAAATAACATAACATGTATTCGTACCAGTTATATTTCATACTACGCACTGACCATATTGTTACATGTTGATCGATCATTTAACTGATATATTCATGCACTGATAGAACAGGTGGAATGAGTCAGTTATTTTAAACTAAGCTTATTAACATTTATGATGAATTGTTAACTGTTATCGGTCCGAGTTGATTGAAAAAGCACATTTCGCACAACTAAACCGTTAAATCATCGCATCATTAGATGCCCATGAAATTCGTTATAATCAGAGGATAATTCAGGAGAATAGTCAGTCCTTCTTCACCAAAAAAATATTAAAATTGAGTCAGTGAAAACTCCGTCCCTTCACCTCACTATACCTGATTTTCATGAATCCCTTGGATAATCCTTTACCAGCTTTCATTTTGCTTTCAATATAACGATCATTTTTTCATCTCATGCAATTCCAGGGGGATTGAAATTCACTTGTCCATTAGATACCGATATTTATTATTGATTGGCTTACGCTTTCTATTCAGTTTCTCGCATTCAATTCCATACATCACTAGCACTGCCCATACAACCAGTGGCACTTTATCATCTCGCAATTATTTTTCACAACAACCTACTGTTCCCTCTTTTTCCTCAACAACACGTATTCGTACCCGTGATCTTTCATACTGTATATACAGGCCATGTTGTAGGCGTGTCAGCGGTGGTAGCTCGTTATTTATTTTTCCCAGTAACTGTAATTTTTCAGGAGCTGCCCAGCCCCACACTCTTACTCTCCCTATCCCCCTTTCACATCACCCCTTTCCAAAGTTCTTTCGTTCCTTCAGCCAAGTTTTACTCACGCTCGACACTCCTCACACCGGTGGGTGCCCGGACTGGTCGCTCTAATGTTACACCACCTTGCGGCGGCGTGGAAAAATGTCACAGGCTGTTTTTGACGTACAGAAAATTACGAGCTGGCAATAGGGCGTGGGGTTTTTTGTCAATCTTTTTTTTTCTTAATCGAGATGTAAGATTGGGGGTTAAGAAGTTTCAAAGGTTTTTCTCATGTAGATGAGTAAATAACTGGTAGAAAATACTAGATAAACTTATGGCAGCTGAAAATGAGATAAGGGTGAAGAGTTTTTATGGGGATCAGACAGGAGGCCCTACAGAGTCATTAAAAAATTGCGAAAAGGTAGACAAAGCTTAGGCCCATGAAGTTCAGAGGGTCTGAATGCGAGTCATAAGGATTGTCAAAGGGTTTGATGTGGTACGGGTGCGATAACGATTTGATAAGGTGTCATCAAGCCCTCGTTCCCAAATCGTGAAAACCCGATGAGCTGAATTTGAAAAAGTTCACATAAGGCCATTGCAAAGATTCACGGGCCTGTTTCCCATTTATGAGCGTTTTCCATAAAGGTCTTATGTCTCATCAAGGTTCTATGAGTTGTATGGATACGGTGAACTAATACTAAAGAGCGAAGTCCCGCTATCATAATTACAATGGGAGATAACATTTATAGAGGTCACAACGCCCTTCACATAATCAGAATTAAAATCCCAGAATTTACGAGTCAATCATGCAACATTACTCATTGATCACCCAACAATATACATCGATATTTCGTCCGACGTTGGTATTAGTTATCCGCATGCAGAAGCTCACTCATGGAATAAAAAAACAACAGCTAAAACATGAAGCACGGTTAACTGAGCCCATTGATGGTTATACGTGCCCCAAACATTCGATTCTCATGTTAACGATACCACACGCATTTCGTACACCCCCTTCACATCCTGTTTCATATTAACAACACACGCGCGGTGTAAGTTATTTGGACATTTTTATGAGTTTGGGTGTGAGCGTTGAACGAATTACCGTTGGGCTTCATAGTCGTTGGTTTGAATTTTCATTATAATTACTGGAAAAATTGTTAATTTATCGTCAGAGAGTGTGAACAGGTGAAGAATATGGCTGGAATTTTTGAGCGATTATTTCTAGGGGCTGCATGTGAAGGGAAAGGGCACTGTGAATATGGAATCATGGATTTTAAAAATAATATGAGTAATGAAAAATTTACGTGACAGGGCTCAAAGGGTGTTAAACGGGCTTTTATGAATCACGATGCCGTTATGAATGCTCTTTTAGGCTGCCATTTTTGACTCGTATGATGACTCAAGTTGCTGACCATCAGGATCCCTTAATTAATTCTACCACTGTTGGACTCTTGGGGCCCATCTGGATTTTATTAGTTCCAAGGGTCGTATGAGAGAGGTGAAGAATATTATTGGAAAAGTCAAATGGAGCACATAAGCTTGACCCTTACTACTAGTCAAACGTCAAGAGCCGCCGGACATTTATAACAACAAAAATAATTTTTATTTGAGTTTTAAGGGCCCCATGGGCTACACAACCAAAATGTTTATTAGGATCGTATGATTGTAAGATGGAAATATTCTTCAATGTTGAAAAATGAAAAATAAGTATTGGTCAAATCAATGCACATGTGAAATCCATTAAAACATTATATACATGTGCACTTGAAGTAGTTCGATGTGCGGGCTTTTAAATCTTCCTCACTGCGACGATTTGACGCATGAGTGAATTTTCTTCCTGATATCGAAGTGAAAGCATTTTTATCGACTGAATACATTGTCGTAGTTCTATTGTCGCGGGTATTTCATTCGATTTGTTGCACAGATAGGAAATAAAAGAGACGACATATTACAATCATTTCTGTAAGGCATTTTTATAATACTTGGCGAGTGAGGGTTGGAGATAAAATGCGTTGTAAATTCTATCAACTATTGTGAGGTATTCGTGTATCAATGTTTTTCTCAATGAATCGGCAGAATTTTGAAGATAGGCTGGTGCCACAAAATGGCTAGTGGAGTCTCCAGCAATGTCACCCGTTGAACTGTGAGGGTGATTGTAGGAGTGGGGAAGGGGCTATCGACAAAATTCGCATGAGGTATGCGTATTGCAAAGCTCGAATTTGCGAAGGCTTGAGCTTCCACGACTGGTAATCGCATACCGGTGATGATGACTACCAAGGCTTCAAACTGAATACCCAAATTGTATAGTTCGGTTTGAAATTCCAATAATTTCGTTGTTCACGGTGGTTCTGTCGGTAAATTGAAGAGGATCAAGTGAAGTCAAATGAAAAGATTAAGTGGAATTTAAACAGCTGAATAATCTGATTTTCCATGTCGAGTCACTGATCAGGTTTATATGCAGAACTCTGATCAGGAGTATTTAAGAGACGGGCAAATACTGAAGGATCGTCGAAGGTATAATAATTCAAGCAGGCTGAATGCATCGATTTCTGCCTGATCAGGTTCATCGTTGCCTGCGTGATGCCAGATGTGTGAAAAAAATTTGAAAATGGAATTATCAACTCCCAGTGCACCTGATTAGGATTTTAAACAAGAGCCAGACTCAAAATCTTCAGAAACAGAATAAAATCAGAATTTTGGAGGTACAATAACCACAACAACATTCTGACCGCTGTCACAATTTTCAGTCATCTAAGAGTAAATATATCGCCTGAAGCAGAGCCACCTACCTTCCAATATCTCAATTATTCCAAGAATATCTCGAAACCCGTGAATTGTCAGTGGGCGAATGCATTTCAGTTACGCGATACCAGTGTAGGAGGCAAGGAAATGTTGGGAGAATGAGAGAGTACCGAGGGGTTGGTGGGTGGAACTCAATGGAGGCAAGTGATTTATGACATCGCAAACTACCACCAAAGCTTTACCACCAAACGCATTACGTTCCTGAACAACCCCCGAGGCGACTCGATGACGATAACCCGAGAAGACTAGGACACTTGGAGTGCTGTGTATTCTGTACCTCAGACAAGTTGAGAATTTTAATATTATGGGGAGTTTATTGTCTCGAAAATACTCGTGCGTAAAATTACCATAGCTTTTTCATTTCCAGACGGTAAAAACTAAGTATTCCTAATACTTTCAAGACCAATGATTACCAACAATAAACTAATATAATTATTATGTACTGATGCACAGAACACCCCTTAGGTTGATATTGATTACTTAAAACTTCATGTTAGGACTTTAAATTAATTTCACAACAACTCTTTCGTGTACGTGTAACGTGAAGACAAGGAAAAAAAACTGGGTTACAATAAAAAAATCTTCTATATTATTAATTCATCTCCATTGAATATCAAGAGTCGTGCTTTATCATCATGATTGATAATGTCTCCCTTTGTGGTAGCGACGCTATATAATACTTCAGAATTTGTAAAAGCCAGCAGAATCAATATCCCGATAACCCGTCCTAATTACTTCGTTACGTCGTCATTATATCTCGACAGTATTACGCTGCAACTTTACGTTCAAATTTTCTTAGAATTCTCTTATAAATAGTTTTGGATATGTTGGAGAGAAAAAATACTCTCCAAATTTTTGAAGCCAACTTGGTAATAACAATTTCATTAATTAATAAGGCGTCGTAATTTAGAAACAGATATGGATCAACTGCACAATTTAACAATCTAGAAGAAGAATTTGTCAGTGAAAAAAACCTCCAGCTCCTTGTATGGATGAGAACATTCCCACAGCCAACTTTATTCTAGTGATAAGTAAAGGGAAATCGCAGAATGTAGAATTAAGCTCATAATTTAGGGGCTCGAGGCAATTCTCCACTTTGTCCGCAAGAACTACCCGTAGCTTAACACTAGAAGGGGAAACGTAGAGGCATTTACGGGAAGAAAAAGAAAATTCGATAGCAGAGAGAGTTGGGTATTCCCCATTCAATGTTCTCTATATATGCGCCGAATCAGACACCAGTGGAGTCAACCCTCGGGCTCAGCTATGGTTCAATAAGCCGTTCAAATACTCATTATCGTTTTAGCTCCTCCAATGGTTTAATAATTGAATACGTGAGCAAAAAAAGATGATTCGAATTTAATCGATTGCAAGTGGGTACAAAGTACTCTCCGTATTTAGAATGATGACGGAAAACCATTGCACTTAAATGATGAATAATGACACGTAGACCACTTGGTAAAAAAAATATGTTTGGATATTCTGTTTTACTGCACCCTTCCTCAAGTTTTCGTAGCATAAAATTGTTTACATCGTGCCGTAAATAGCGGAAAGCTGACGAAGTGAAGCAAGCGGATGGATTGAAAATTATTTATGCCCTGAATCGACTTGAACGACGGGTGAGTGTATTCCCTTCGGGGAGTTATTTTACCCGAGGCATAGGGTGTTTTCCAGTCTTAAGTGCAAATTGAGGGACACACTTTCTACTCCTGGCACGCTTGCTATTCTGAGAAGCTTCCCAGCCATCAGATTTTCCAGTGAATCCCGGGGAACGTAGCTCCGGACCGTGTCAAATTTTTATTATTCATCGATATACCAGTGATTATTAATATTAATGAATGCCTGTAATCGTGGAGAGAGCGGTGAATCAGGACGATGAATATTGTGTTTATGTTCGATACACATTTTCACACTGCAGTGATTTTATGTATGAGGTTTGGATAAGATCGGAATTTTCAAGAGGGTTTCAAGGATCTCAGTCAGCGACTCCAAGGGTCTATAATAACCGCAATTGAAATTTACTTCAATTCCCGATTTACACTTTGGTGGACTGTCAAATTCAGGCTTGTACCTATGTGTATTTTCAGCCGTGAAATTAGGTAACGGCTTAAATCAGGTTGCCAACTAAGTTTTAAGCGGCGACTTAAATTCCAGTGATGACATTCATAATTTGCCCAGGAATTGTATATCATAGTGATATCAGGATTGCATCCATTCTACAGAAGTTATCAGGTTCATGAAGTCAAATGAGCGTAGTAAACAGGAGTGTGGAAAAACTTTTTCCCCGAAATCGTAGAAACTTTCTACGCTAAAGATATCGCATTTAATGTATAATGGAATTCTCTCAGACATTCGAGATTGGCCAGCACATACACTTGGAAATTCATAACCTAAAAAATTCGGAGAATTGGCATTCTCAGTGGTACATCGAGTGAAGGCAACCCTCTTTCTCCCCAACCCTTGTAAAAATTCAACTCTCTCAATTCTGTATTCCGCCTCACTTTCCACCACTCCTCTCATCCCCCTCCTCACCCCTCGAGCACAATATTATTTTCAACGCTACCGATTTTCAAACTGGCTCCATCGTCTCTGTCTTCCTTCAACTCCAATCCCCTTTCCCGCCCCACAACCCCCTGTATAACGAGTTGGCAAGCGTAGTTGGGAAGTTACTCCACTAGGAGGAAAAACCGAGGGAATCGTGAAAGAGAAAATGAGTTTCTGTTTTTCTATTCCACGAAAAGAGCGTGCAAAGAGGTTGCCGAGCTTATACAAACATGCATGTATTGTTTATACATATGTTTGTACATAAGTGGAAATATAAGTTTCTCTCCCTTGTAAATATGTTTTATGATCGCTCTAGCTTTGTAGATGAAGTTTCGAGGGTAGAGACTGCAGGAAAAAAAAAGATTGAAGAGCGAAGGTATATGGGGATAGAATAGCTTTATGCATCTCATGTATGAATGACGCATTTTCATCCTCGTTGACGTTAGTTTCCCGGTTGTTTTCGGGGTAAAAAAGAGGGGGGAGGGACTGTTTGAATGACTGAATTTTAAACTTTCTCTCACGTATGCAGATTAATGCAAAGTGAGGGGGCTTGTGGAAGGAAGTGCAAACAGCTCACTCGGGAGTCCCTTCAATCTCCCCATTCTCTCATTTGGAGTGACTACAGTCTTATATATATATATATGTATAGTGCTTTTCCCTGATGGTGAGTCATTTTTATCAGTTACATAATTTTCTTGGAATTCTTATGGACATGATGAGGGAGTCGGGGAAGGGTGTATGTACCTTCATGAGGTTGATGAGGGTAAAAAGAACGCGACGATCTTCTCAGAATCGTCGAATGAGGTTGTGATCCTCTGAGGTTACTCTTTATCTTGACATTGAGTCAATGTAATTATTCAGGCAAATTTTTTGTGTTAAAACTTCAACTCGAAATATCTGATGAATAAATACCGACGACAGTGTTGTCTCTTTCTGATTCGTGATAGCTGATTTAGCCATAACCCACGTCATTGAAGACATCAATTAGCATCCTCACCCCGACAACTCAATCTTCTCGATATGCTGAGAAGCGCTAGAAACGATGACAGGCAAAGAGAAAGATTTAATTAAACTGAATTTCAAGTCTGTTTGGTTGATCACACCTAGAGTTTCTGTTGGCAAAGCACAGTATAGAAGGTAGGAACTGCTTTACACTTTGCTTGACCTCGTTCCTTGGAAACTCGTTCCAACCGGAGGGGGATCATGCCCGCTTAAGTGATTTTCAGAAGGCGACGTCAAGGCTTGAACTTCGAGCCAACTCTGAGCCCATTGGGGGTGGCTTGGATTTTACAGTCATGATGGTCTTTATTTCGTGATCAGTTGAAAGAGCAAACTTCTTCATTCTATTTCAGGGGATTTTGGCTTGATGATGAAGTTGTTATTACTACAACTAACCTACCACGTTTTGAGGATTTAAGATATTTGTTAGGTACTTATTAACACCCTTCGAGCTTGATGAAGTTCCAACGGATTCTCAACTAAAGCTCAGACATGAATTCGAATCAGTGGCTAAATTCTTATTTAGAGTGTAGATTTGATGAAGACTTTAAATCACTTGTGCAATTCATATTGGAAATTATATTTAAAATTGATGTGAGTACATAATTTATTAATACTTTCAGCTCTTCAATCCAGGTCTTAAATCCTAGGGTTGTTCAGAGGAGCTAGCGGATATAAAGCTCATGAGGAGAGTCAAATCCACAACCTGATCAGGTAAGAAATTGATAAAATTAAAAATAAAACCAACTTGTCAATTTTTGGGTCGAATCATGTGAATGATTCACAGGGAAAACCACTCATGAATTACTTACAAATAGATTTTGCAAAGTCACCAGTCGAATTTCTACGAAATCAAGAAAGTGCCCACGCATACACCCATTTGCGGCCAAGTAGTTACTCTCTTTCTCCCTCGGATGATGGATTATGACAAGTTTTTTCCACTTCGAGGTAGTCTGCACTCACGTAATAACAATAATAATGACGAAATAAAAATAGAATGGGAATAAATGCCTGGAAATCTGAGATTGCAAAGTACTGAACAAGTTGATTGCACAACGGGGCAATACCTCACTTCACTCATTGCAAAAGGAATAATCGTCCATTTGCGTTATGAATATCTTCACTCTGGATTTTTTTTCCTACTTCTATTCATTCTGGCATTCATTACCACCCCATTTGATTTTCAATTACATCAATTCCTCTGCTCTACCCACTGGCTGAGTCCTTGCAATAGCTGGAGGTAAAGTTATAACTTTGTGATATTGACCAATTCCACTTAGATATTGATGAATTGTTTTCTAACCGGTGAAATGGTTATTTAATAAAACCTTTCAACAGTTGACAACAGAATCATTCCAACAGAGTGCACTCCATACGTTGAAAGCTCATACTGAATAGTGTGAGTATTATTGACAGGTGGGGCTTCCTTTACCTCGAGGCATCGCTTGCAAAATTTATGAACTCAATCGGTTACTTCGCTGGTGTCACATATGAATTTCCGAGACACACATCTCCGTGGATGGCACTGTTTGCTGATGAAGTATTCTCATGAATAGAGTTATGATTCATGCCGTCACTCTGCGACATTCCACCCAAGTGATCAATGAATTTGCCATTAAATACATGACACGGTGAATTCGCCGAGTACATCATTTTTTTTTTTCATAAAAAATTGAATATCAGCGATGAATAGCAGATGACAAAACTGCCGAGTTGATACGACTTTATAGAGGGGCTATGAAACAGAATCGAGTACTATTCAAATCGCAATTTCAACGGCTTTATTTCTCATCCACGTTTTTCAACCTTTTTCGCTCATTCATACAGATTTTCTCCGATAAATTATGTGACCTTGTTCGTTGTAATTACGTAATAAAAAAATGCCGAGTAAATTTTAAACCATTAAACGCAGTGAAAATAATCCCACAACGTTTTTCAGTGTAAATGTACAGAATTAATTAATTGCGAGGGGCAATACCGCTAGTGGGCTGTACATTAACGCTCTCATGACGCCAAAATAAATATTTTAATCACAGCTCGGATGCATAAATTAATAATTGAATTATCATGCTGAATTAAATCCAGGTCGCGAAGGAATTTTGGCTATCGCTTACGGTTCGATACTCGAAAAATCTGGAAATTCTTCAATTGAATTCTCACAGGTTTATCGTCAATTCAATGCAGGAAGCCAACTGACATTAATTACCACCCTGCGATAAAATTACTGAAGAACAGGATTTTCTAGAATCAGTGTCAATTAACCGCAGTCAAATAGCTGTGAAAACTTGTTCGTAAAATTTTTGTATCCCGTAAATACGTCCGTAGTCTGTGTTTGCTCCGGTTGAACACCTCAGAACAAACGAGCCACATATACAACGCCTCTTTCCATTTGAGAGCCTCGTCGAGTAATCGTTAATCCCGTTGATAGTTCCCATGTACACCCGCGAGTTAAGTTGCATCTGAATTATGCAAGCAATTTACATTCGTGGTTGACCTCATGAGTGTGTCGACGTGCAAGTGTGATACTAAATTCACGTATGTAATTGCTATACCGCTGGGTTGGGATGGTAAAGTGGATATTGCTCAATCGAGTTCACTGCAAACAGAAATGGCGGAAAGGAAATGGATATCATGTGGCTGATTTTTGAGATTATGAACTTTTTGATCTTGAATAATGGCGATAAGTATTGTAGTCCTGCGAGGGTCGAGTTAGTGAATGTGCTGGAGTCTCAGTAAGGGTAAGTCATAAGGGTCCAAGAAACGAGACTGGGAAGGTAATCCTAAAGGATATCCGATCGTACTAAAAATGTTTAATCCAATAGTCATAATGAGGCGTAATGAGGGCCCACGGGTCGGAAGGGTGAGAGTAAGGATCGAAGGTGTCAATAGACTGATTTAACCTCCGAAGAAGAGGGCACCATGTCTCGATACTCTATCAATGTTTACCCTCAGGATATGCACATGAAAATATATTTTATCACGAGGATGTCCCAGTTACCATTTTTACGAACACGAGAGGAAGAAGTGACAATGAAACTGAAGTATTTACACTCGTGTGTAGTGTATTCTGTTTCAATAAATCAAATGAAATGAAAAGAAATAGTTACGATGCAGTAAAATTACCCGGATGTATTCAATTTCTTTGTCCTCTCGTTTTACGATTTTCATATCAGTGTGAAAAATTGGCACTTTTTGTTTTCATGTTTAATTACATGGTACAACAAACGCACATACATTCATACATTCATTCGAGGGTGAGAGACATTTTGGTGGGGTCTCTGGCGATAAATTACTCCGAGGGTCATTCGTAATAGGGTGCTTGGGAGAGGGGACTTGGGAAAACAACGACAAATGAGCCGTTAGAAATGAATGATTGATCGTATCTGTTTCAGTGAATATCTCGGTAATTTGTCGCTATTGAAAATTCATCTGATGGGTTTGATTTTCATTTGAATACACAATGGGACTTATACTTCAAGAAATAATTGACTTCTCAGTCTATGACCCATTCAACTTTTCCGAGAATTTCATTTTTATGGATAATAAAATTCACTAAACGATAATATAAACTGATCGATATCGTCCCAAAGTGTCTCGTTCACGTCTGCTGTAAAAAATTTTTATTCTCAATTTTATTCATCGTGAAAGATAATAGAAAAATAATTCGAGTATTTCTACCCTTCAGTTTTGTATAAATGGGATGAAATGTGATTTCGAAATAATCATTTTGGTGTTCGTAATGCTATTTGCGTGGGACTCCTTTTCTGTTCGCGGATGACAAGGAAGAACTGAGCGGATGAATATCCGCGGATGGTCGATGATGGGAGTAGTAACGGCTCCGTTTCCTGCAATACCACCAGGAGATAAATTCTCGACCGGCAACAAATCCAGAACTGTTAACTGTGACTTACCTTGATATGGAAGGACATATCATCGTCCTGACCCAAGACGGGTATGACGTCTCCTCGAAAATCTTCACCTGAGACGTTCAGATGAATCCAGGAATGATCCATCAATTAATATGTGTCTTAGATTACCTTGTTCTAGCCATTAGGATAGCAGTTTTGCGAATAATACAGATATCGGAATTTCAATCTGGATAATTCACAAAAATTTATTCTGAGATTTTCGATAATTGAGATTGACGCGTCAAAATCTTGTAATTTGGAATCTGAAATGGGAATTAATTTATGATGATACAGATGAAATATTAAATGAAAGTCGACTAGTAACCTCGATAACTTATGATTGCTGAGTAATTTCTCTCGAATTGCAATCTCCTCATGTAGAATTATTACTGCATGTAATACAATTATCTCTTCAGACATACGATCACGATGGAAGAGTCCTCTCAATTATGGATATTACAATCGATTGGTTTATAGTACACGAGACAGACTCGAAGGTGGTTGTCATTCCTTCATTTCTTTGGATTTAATTTACCCCTGGAAATTCTTGGTTCATTAGCGTTACTCAAGCTCCGCTGAAAACATTTGGATCGATATTCCCCATTTGCGAACAGGTCAGGTATTCATTACTGTATTCTATTTGCCGGAGATTCAACTCCTGTTTCTCCGTAGACTGAATGAAAATTAGTATCAATATTAGCTCTGATTGAATACTCGTGGATGTTGGTCAACTAAAAAAATACCCTCTCATATTCCTCTACAACCATTGAAAATAATCCCCTAATTAAATGTATAAATGACCGCTTTGGTCATCCATATTCATCAAATTCAACTCCCCTAGATCATTCAGTTAACTCTCTGAATACATCCATCCATCACAAACATATCCTCCAAGGTACCCCTGAACAATTCACTAAGTTACGGTTGATCTTCACCCTATTTGTCAAAATTCACAGTTTTCCACTATTTTGGCAAATTATCGGACGGATTGACGCGCACAAATATAACGTGTTCCCCGGAAAAAATATATGCAATAACTCGTGGAAGATATATCCTCCAATACATCTCCCGAAAAATTCATTTTATCATAAAACCTTGTCTGAAAATTTTCAATATTCCATTGGAAGTTATATGTGACACGTCAGTCTCTCCATAGGACAGCGTTAAAATTGAAATAAGATTTGGAGTTGGGTGAGAGACATGAACAGGTGGGGATACAGTGAGGTAGCTCAACAGAATGATATAGACCACTGCCGAAAGACACAAGAAGAGGATAAAAATAAAAACGATAAAAGAAGTTGAATGTGAACACTCGTAGAAAGACTGACGCTGAGGGAGGGGGTGAAGGGATGCTGCAATATTCTGGCCTCGCATTCTACGTGTCCCATAAGTTGGCAGGCAAGCTCCCTTTCAGCGACAGCTTGACAGAACATACACGGCACCTCCCTCCCATCATCCCCGACCCCCACCCCTCTATCCTCAGGCCCGCACCCTTCCTTTAAACTGTAAAACAGTTTACTATGGCTTTTGGAAAATGAATATATATAAAGACGGTTTCTACCTGCATGAGTGTACGTCCAGGATATCTCCTCCGGCGAAATCCTTAAAAAGGGCTCCGGCCACGTTTACACTCCGACAAAAACATGAAATGAAAGTGACCGAGAAATGGTCATACATGGAACACGAGCCCGTTGTATCCAGAGGGATGAAAAAAAAAAACATTGAAGAACCGATGGTATGGCAGCAAGTCCCACAGCAAAGTGCTGGCCACGTGCGGAAATAACTTTCCATGTTTTTGATTTGAGGCACGTAAACGTACAACATTGAAATCTGATAGGGCCAGAATGGGGGGGAAGAGAGGGATACTGACAAGACGCTAGAGTCGCTAAACTGCCTCGAGTCGACGTGTCTGCAACGAGAATACCTAAACTCGATGGCATGGATACACAGGGGTGAGGATGAGCTTGAAAAATAAACGACTGAAAGAGGAACGTGAAAATCGTGATTCTATTGTGAGATGAACGGATGTATTTCATTTTGTACGTGAAGGAGAATCACGAGTGCTGGTGGAACTTCTATAAAGGAACAATACCGGAAGTCAATACGAATATCACCAATTTTCGGTATTCAACGGATAGGGGTGCATAATGATGATGTGAGCTTTCCGAATGAGAAGTGATGGTGATTATGACAGGGGAAATTTGACGTGGATAGTGAACTCAAAATTGTGGAAATGTCACGTTGAGATGTGCTACTTATGAACTAATCGTTTATAGGGAGATAAATCACAAATTTTTGACTTTTCTTTTCAATAGGGAAAACTACTCTCACTAGTCAGATAACGCCTTCGCGATAGGAATTTCACGATTTGAATTTTCTAGTATTTTCATAGCGAAAATTGACCATCGCTATTGCATACAAGCAATTAAACTATCAGAATGTTTCCCCTGTGAGAAATGCTATAACAATTATCTCAGATCAATATTTTAATATTGACTCCAAATTGCCGGACTTCTGCAAATGCTGCGGTATCCGCGCTGAATCCTGAAGGTATGAACAATACAATTGTGGAAATTGTTGCGGAATCCCTTCAACTTGTGAACATATTTTCAACTGATGGTAGATCACCAGGCGAAACTAAACTGTAATCCTCCCCGGGTACTTTGTTCCATTCTGAAGCGGTAGGATAGAATTTGTCATATGTAGGATAGATACATGTTTGGTGTATCGTTGGGTACCATACCACTCCGGACGTTGGGGATGCGTGGAATGAGATTATACGGATATTAGAAGTGCCGCAGGGATTGGAACGATAATCCCAGTATGACGGAAGTAAGTCGACCACCGTTGGATAATCGGATCGAAACCACTTCCCTTTCCCTTCTGTGAATATTTCGCCTTTCACACGAATATGTGGCGCAACACTATAACCGGAGAGATGATTTTAATTCCAGAGAGATTATAACAACTTAAAATTTGTCCAATTGGAATTGGATAATGAGTTTTATCGAAAATTCGTTCAAGTAACGGAAATCCGTCTTCTCTGAAAGTATTCTTGTCTTCGTGAATTTAATATGAATTTTAACAGTAAAATGGAAAAGACCTTTTCGATTCAAACCCGTATTCATGTCTAATATCTAGGTCTGACGAAAATGGCTGATTTTCAAATATGAGAAATTAGGGAATTTTGAATTATTAATACTTGCGAATAATTGTTTACGTTCTTTTATTGATATGTTGGGAAGGCACAACTGATCTGATTCGTTTCCTCAGAGGAACTAACTGAAGTGGCAATCAGGGATACAACACTTTAGACCTGATGACTCACATCGCCAATAGTCCCATTCATGCACCTCTGTTTGGACCCAAGAAAGCAGACCACCCACACCATACCCCAAACTTCTCGGAATTTCCATCCACATAAATGGGGAATAAATACAAATCGTATAAAAATCTATTCAATCCAGCCAAAAATTAATTTCTGGTAATCAGTTCGAAGTGTCAACTCTCGAGAATAGGCTTCACCTAATCAATATTTCATTTTTAATTAAGATCTGAAAAATGACATTCTTCCCTGACAGCGAACACCTTCTCCTCGAGGGGGTGAGTGTGGAATGCTTGCTGGAAACTTGTATAATTTCCACAATTTTTTCCACACCAGCACGTCGACCGTGTGTGTTGACGCCCCGCGGCCTGCCAACATTTACCCCTCCCCCTCTCTCCCAGCCACCCACGTAGCCGCCTTTTCACCCTTTCCCCCAGCGGCTCAACGCCTTTTGCACCAAGAGTACGTCTCTACGCCCCCTTCGTCATCTCGCCCAGTGGCGTCGCGAGTTGCGCCATATTTCAAATGTCATATTAGCGAGGACCATGCGTCTTCCACGAGTAAAATGTCTATGCTGCCGGCAGTCTCCACCGCCACTACATCACCTGTATGTGAGACTGGAGAACTCCCTCGCCTCCTTTTTCAGTTTGTTCGCCCTTCCCGTCTGCCGATGATATCGTGTCACCTTGCCGGCTCGACCGCTGATCACAAATTAATGTGAGCAGACAACGTTATCTGAGTATTTCATCCGGGGAATACGACCTTACGAACTTGGCAATCAATTACTCTACCCTGGATGGACTTCACCGAAGTGTTCGAAACTAGGAGACACCTGAAGACAGGAATATTTAGGTAGAATTTAACGGGGGTAAAATTACTCCCTTGGGACCCTTTATTACCGGTCGGTGGATGATAAAACGGCTAATGTCCTGTCTTGTTGGTCGATTGTAAAATGTTAATGCAGTTGGTGGAAGGATCGTCCTTCTCAGTGGCTGGATTTTTGACGATATCACAGCAAACCTCTGCCTGCATTCAAAGACTATGATGTGCTGTTGAGGATCATCAGATATATGACATCAATTATTCCGCCTGAGCGGGAATGCGAGAATATAATTATTTCAGCATTTCATTTGGGCAATATGCCATTACCCAATTGGCAATCAATTAACCTACTTCTGATGTATTTCGTTGGGTAGTTGGGGAATTGAAACCATCAGAAACTCGAAGACAGTCATATTTGGGTAAAGTTCAAGGAGCGAAATGACTCCCTCGGGGTCTTTTATTACCGTGCGGGTGATGATAGACCAACTAATGTCTCGTCTTGTTTGCCGATTGAAATGTAGACGTACAGATGAAATGATGGTTTTTATCAACCGCGGATCCTTTTTGATATCGGAAAATACTTCTACTTCCATTTATTGAGTATGAAGTTATGTTCGGGGGTCTTTGCATTCATGATATCAAATATTGGCTCCGAGAGCGAATGCGATGGTACAATTGTATCTGAGCATTTCATTTCGAAATTGTGACATTACCGAATTGGCGATCAATTAACCCAGTTCTGATTGAGCTGGTGACTTTTGTTACTCATTATTTGGCGCAAGATTGGCGAATCGGGACGGGGAGACACCTGAGGGTAGCTACATTCAGGTAAAATGCGAGGGGGTTGAATGACTCTCGTGGGGGCTTTTATTGCCGTGCGACCTACGATGAATCAGCTAATATCCCGTCGTGTTTGTTCAGCAAAAAAATGTGGACCGGTAGTTAATCTAATTATCTATATCAACAGTTGAATCTTTAATGATATCGGAAGACAAGGACCGTCTGCATTCATTCACTATGATGTGATGTTGAGAGTTATTCCTACTGGTGACATAAAATATTGATCTGTTGTGACTGCTTGCTTTTTGCGGATGAGAATGTTGGGGATAATGTTGTAAGAGTGATCGAACTTTCTATCCGAATCGTTTGTCTCCGGTCCACCCAAGAAGAGAAGAGCATTAATGTTATTAATACGGTATCGTTGAAAAGGTTGTGACATCGCTCTTCGAGACGGTTAATAATGCAACATCTGGGGTCGTATGACTTCTAGTCACAGTGCACTGGTGCCCTCTACAGTTCATTCTCTTCTAGAATATCTCGATGAGATGCCAGGGGAATAGCAGAGGAACACAAGAACAGAAACATTCAGGGAAACCCATCGATCTCTAATTTTCTGGGAGACTGAAGTGTCTCATCAATGTCACGTAAAGACACCAAGTGAAGATGAGAACAGGTAAACAATTATCAATATCGAATAACTACAGAATATCAGCGAGAAAATTCTTCTCATTATTACGATATACTCAGATGGTTTGTTGGAAAAAAAATCACAGCGACTCTTCTTGCGGTGGTATTTTCTCCATTCAATGACGGATTTTTATGTCATCGCTAAATTGCTTCGTACAGTGAGGGTCTCGTGTTAGGGTCTAAGCCACTTTATTTTTTTCTTCGTCACAATGTTGTTTTTTTTTTCATTCGTTTCGCCTGATCGATTATCTGTCCGACGATAAGCTGCGACCACGGCAAGTTCGATTTTATATCGCTCGAGACGTCTTTTCAGTGTACGGAAAATACCGTGCCAGGTGGTTGGCCCCTCTGCTACTCTTCCAGATATACGACCATCTCGTACGTAACTTTATTGCCCTGTTTCATTGATACATTGTTATTGATTTGAGTATTTTTGGATATTGTTTTTCTTTTTTTGCGATAAATAGTTTCTTCGTGCAGCTGTCTTTTCATAAATGTATTTTGAATTTTTTGATTTCGACTTAAAGTCATTGACAATCAACGCTCCAATGTAAGTTCAGAAATAATTAATCTAAAAATACTGGAAATTTAATTAATTATGAAGTCATCAGAAATACCTGAAATTCAAAAGTTATTCGTGGTGGTTGTAACTGGAAGTGGATATTTCTTGTTCAGTAAAAAAATAACTTCTCTTTTGGTAATACTTGCATCGAAGACCATTTCTTCCATATTCAGTACAACTCTAATTCTGTGACATTAAATATATCATGTGACACCAGAAGGTGACGAACGAAAAAAAAACTATTCACCTTGTTCATATTTTCAGATTGTTTTCCAAATATTCCACTGCTGCAGGTGTGACTATGCATCAACGTCAACGTGGCACACATGCGTCATTTTCGTATTGCTGTGTTTTTTTGTTTATCCTTTTTATGCTGACCGCGTATTTTCATTCCATATTTTTTTATTTCAGCTTTCACGCCCCTCTGGATTTACGAACATCCAAGTGTATGCAGATGCCAGCGGTTCAATCAAAGTTGGATTCGAATATTATTTGGACTAGCAATCCTCGGAGGACAATTATTTACGTTGGTGAGTTGTAGAAATACGTAATTTTGATCTTTTTCTTTATCAGCTAATGTTGATTCACGTTAATCAGCATTTTCATGGATTTATTAAGAACTGAAACGTGTCACTGGATATGAATAAATAAGCTAACGGGAATGGGGTGTTATTCAACTAAAATAAAATAATCCAGATAAAATGTTCACAGAATCTTTATTGGGGTGCACTTAAACGTGTCATGAATAGAATTTTCTGTCAGTTTAATTCAATTTTGCCCCGTTACTTGCCCCCATCGCTTTTAGCCGATAATTTTTTAACTGTTAAAGCCGTATCGAAATACACTAGAAACATGACAATTGTATAATTCCTAGGGTTATTACGGGTTCATAAAGTCCCGCACTTAGCGAAGAGAAACAGTTCAATAAAAATTACGTAAAAGTTGAGTAATTTCCAAGTGAGAACAAAGGTCTGCGAAAAATAGTGGCGGAACCAGTAAAAAGTGCGCAATTCTCTGTAGAAATCATGTAACTCGCTGCGAATTATTTACGAAGCTTTCCGTATTTTCAGCTGAACCTTCCGTAATTTTTATCGGACCTTCATTCGCGCTTGTGAATTGCCGACTTTCCACATAATTTTTATTGAACCGTTTCCCTACGAGTGTTTTTCCTGATTTTGATTTTTCTTTTGACAACAAGAATATAAAAAGAAGACAAAAAATACCCAAACAATGCTGTATTGTTGAAAATTTCGTGTGCATATTCAGATGTATTTGAACTTTTCCTGGTTCAACATTGATAATTTGTAGAGATATTCATGAAGATCTCCAAGTAATTCAAGTTCCCCGATTGAATACAAAACTCCGACTCCTTAGATATCAATTCTACCCACAAATGTTTGGAGTAACTCATCTACCCAGTTTTATCTCCAATTGCACAGCTAACAAAGAATCAAGGGTGGCAGGGTTAGATCCGTGAATTCTCGAATTTCATATGTTTCTCATATCCAAGTTTATAAGGACAAGAATTATCTCGCAAATGTCAGGCAGGAGTGAGAGGCAGCTTTAAACGAAAATGTAGACTGCCATGTCTTTCTCCTCCCCCCGCCCCCCTACCCACCCAACACCGGGCTGGTTATATCCTAGTCTCATGCTGGAATATATCACAAAATCCTCTTTCACATTGTCTCGTTTCCTGTTCTATCTATTTTATCCATAACGTCCATTCTCAACTGAATTCACGTGTTTTTCTCGAGCTGCTAAAATCTACGAGTAGTATAGCACGTCATTCACCAACGGCTCTAATATTTCACTGGTGTGTTCGAAAAGTAAAGCCCCTCGACTTCACTAATTAAACATGAATTAATTAACCCTGGTCGAGCTTCTCACGATAGATTGCCAGCGATAAAAATTGCATGAAAAATGTGTTTCACTACATGTGAAAATTTTAAGTGAAAACGGAATAATAAATATTTCGGTAAGATCGCTTAATCTCGTAATATTTTCACCGAAAGGAGTTAATCCGTGGAATCCACTGCCGCAGCTTGAAATATTCCGGCGAAATACGCTCGGTGATTTCATTCAAATTGACTATGCATAGACTAACTTTGCAGACCAAAAATGAGGTATATTTTGTCCGTTGTGTTAGGAGGTATACATAGGTGTATATGTGGAGTATTAAACTTGAATCAGCAGTTCTGGGGCTATTTATTTTGTTTCATGGACAATATTTGAAAATCCTTGCAATCGATGATTCATTTTCCTTAACGTGCTCCGCTTGACGTGGACTGAGACTTGATCAATTTGAATATGGCGGAAAGTTCATATGGAATACTTTTACTTTTACTTATCTGGAGGTAATACACCACCTACGGATATGACCTTGGTGATGTTACACTTGAGATGCCAGTTGGTGTTGTCAAATTATGCAGCGAAAGAACGCGGAAATCAGTGAATAAAATGCCGTAAACTGAAGCTTCATTGATAAGGTTAATCGTGAAACCTCAACTTAATGTCATCATCATCATCAATGGCACTCCAACATTTCAACGCTACTAATATCATTTATGCCGAGTGTAACCATATCTTCTATTCTTATCCCTTACCTTACATATAACCTGCGATTCAGCTCTGAAAATTCTGAATGTTCATCCAGAGAAGATGAATACTCCCTCCAGTTGTATTTCCATCTCCATGAATTGATCGTTCAATACCTTGGCGATCAAATTAAAAGCAAATTTACCTTGGTTAATGACGCAGTTCAGGAGTGCCCGAAACTTTTTGATTAATTCGCGAGCCAGTCATCCTTGAAGATTCTGACAAAATTGATGAGTATACATCGATAGCACGAGATTCCAATATCAAGCAGAATGAGTCTGTACATTTGGGAGCAAAAAAAGTTTCTCGTATGTCGGAAGTAATTATTGATTTGAAGAACTCTTCGTTATTACTTTCTTTGTCCCTGAGATGATGGATTTTTTACTCGAGAAGATGCCTTCCATATAGAACTAAAACTTGATTTCGATGAGAGATGTTCGTGAAGCAAGAGAGGTGAGATTTTGATCGGATTTAGGAATTAAAGATATCCGATTACTCTGACTTTACTTTTTCTGAGAAATGTCTGTCTACTTTCATAATTGAACATGAAAGTTTTCATTTGAGTGTCATTTGGCAGAAAATGTCCGACCATTTTAGAATCATCATATTATTCAAACTTTCCAGGCTTCAGATTAAATCTGAAAATTTGATCATTGAAAATTTATTTAACAGGGATTTTATGAATATTATTCCCATTTTCGGTAAACGTTTCCAGCGGATATTTTAAACTAAACTGTTCTGGAGGTTTAAGTTTGATGAATAATAAATTCGACTTCTTCTAATTTCTATTTTTTTCGCAGTATGTAGAACAGTTATTAGAACATGGCAAAATCATTGTTGCAGTATTCCGACAGTCAAAAGTACTAGCTGCTTCCCTCTCCATAAATTTTGGAAATCGAGAGACACGTACCCGATTCCAGAAATTCCCCTGCATCGAGGACCTTGAGGGTAACTGTAAAGTGAATAAGAATAACCCCGAGTGAGTTAGAAAATTTATGTGGAAAGATAGACACGTGGAGATGTTGAACGCATGCGTGGCGCGTTGTTGCTCCTGCAGGACTGTTCCCCGGTGTGTCAGTCAGCGTCTGAACGTTCGACACGCAAGCCACCGTGTATTTTTAGTTAATCGAAATTATCAATCGGTTCCGGTGTGTTGACATATTGTTATAAAAAACATTTTCCTTGTGTTAGGATTACCGACTTTAAATTGTTAACTGTTGATTGAGTTGACTGTTGTTCCAGTGATTGACTGGGGTCAAAGCATGACAATAATCGCAATTTTGACGACTGTCTTCTTTACTTCCTTTATTTTGCAGATCGAGGGTACGTATATCGATTCCACTTTTGCTCCCCCGTAACAAATTTTCCGCCAACATTTCACAAAATATTGTCACTTAAAATTCCACTTTATTGATTTCGGCAAAATTTGGACTTTAATCCTTTGCAAATTCCTGGAGTTCCAGATGAACTAAAAGAATTTTCTACACATGCACATTAATTCCATTATAATAATTTATTTTCACTGGGAAATTCATGTCAATTGTAGAAATTCTATATACCTGTCTCTAAAACAATTCAGAGTTCACCTGAATTCTCAAATGGACTCGATATTTTACCACTTATTTCTCTCCAATGGAATTCAAGAGGTTTTGTTGGGAAATTCAATCAAATTTTTACAGCAGTTCATGTTTAGATTGACTTGTTCATGTTAATGAAGGAACTAAAATGGAAAATGCATCAGTAGGATCAAAGGGGGACTAGGATTACGAGGATAACAGCGGGGTATTATGACTCGCGTCTCCAGAGAACAAGGGGATATGTTGATGATCACTTCCTAAGGGAATTATGATGGCGGAGGGTTACGGGGATTTGAAATTTTAGTGCTATGCGAACATCAGCGGCTACATGTGCTTTGACTATTTCGATGTAATCGTGAATTTTTAAGAAGAGGGGCTATAGGATTACGAAATACCACGTTAATTCCATTGATCATCGAGGACTGATAATCATTGAATTCATCCATTGTAACATTGACGGGGTATCACGGGATCAATAAATATTTTTCCCGGGAAATTTAACCCTTACAGAGCCCTTGTGTCCCTTACGCTCTCTCTGAGCCCTTGCACAACGTTGATGATGAAAGAATTCACGTGACAACATTGATTAGGATATGTATTTATTCCCAATTCATCATTGAGAATCATGAGAGTCCAACATTGAAGCCCTTATAGCCCTGGGACTATCAATTGAAGGAGTGCATTCAAATGAATTTATAAAGTTGAATAAGTTCCACCTGCAGTCGATACTTTCAATCTTATCAACAGCTTTAAATATCACTGTCAATTAAATTGACTGCTCAGAATGATGAGTCACATCATTATGAAATTCAATTTCATTAACCAATATCTCCGAAACACTTCTCCCCGGATATTCAGTTTATTCGATGGAATCGATGAGTTTAAAACTGCAGATGAAAATTTTAATCGTTAAAAGTTTTCCACAGTAGACGGTGGGAAAACACCCTAGCATCTGGGAAAATTATTATCAATGAACACAGCCCCTGGCAAACACACAGCTACGTAAAATCGAACGATCGTTAAAGTTCAATTGCCTCGCTAATTAATTTTGCACGTTGGATACCTCGCGCATGTTTCCCCAGAGGATGGCTATAACGATAGTACCAATACCATTCTTCTTTATTGTTTTGCGATGTTCATACTTATTAGGGGCTTTTTTTCAAAATATGTTTTTCACCTCTGCTTTTGCCAATTATAGAATAAACCCCCATGCCAGGGGATTTGAAAATATGGGATCTGTGTTGTTCATTATCGGTGTTACATTAACAATTAACGGGATGTCGTTGGATCATGGCAGGTGTTTTTGATATTCATGGCGGAAAAAATTGTCATTTGCGTCGATTTTCGGTAACTAGTAATTGAGCTATTTTGGGGAGAAAATGAGGCATGGAAAAATGATGGTTTTGGTCCAATGGGTATCGGAAAGGGGTTTATGGTTAGCGATGAGGGTTATTTTCATTTTTGAGAGAATGGTCGGAGATTTTTTTTATTTTGTTGGCAAACATTTTTTTTTTAAGCAACTGCGGTCGTTTTGATAAGCTTAAGGGATTTGAAATAGAATGAAGATATTAAAAATATCTCGATTTGCTGTAAAGTTATTATATAAAATTGTGAAAAAACGTGGGTTAACAAGGAGAAAATATACAGAATTGATATTTTCTTTTTACCTCTGAAATATTTTGATGGGAAATACTTTTTCGATATTGCACACAAGTTTCTAGAACGTCGCACTCAATCATTCATTCCGACGCCCGCTCTAATATCACGTTAAGACGAAAATGATGCGTGCTGTGTACGTCACAGGCCGGAAAATTTTGCATGACGACTGGCTCAAAGTTTCTCAGTATCTTAACACGTGACATAACTGCACAACTCCAGTGTCTTCGTAATTACACATACTGTTGGAATTGGGTTTAACGCGTAGACGTTCACTTGGTGATTTCATCGAGTCAAAGGCACGTTCATTTCCTATGTGTATCTAGGATCATTCCGAGGATATTCTTGGGGATAATGTTGGGGTATTAACTGGGATAGAGGGAAAAGGATGAAAACATGTATCGTAGAGGTCCTAATTAATTTGCTGTGAAAATGGCAATAGCGAAAAAGAATCATTATTTTTCCATAAAATTTCACAGCTCCCGAAAACATTATAAATTACAAACAAAATTATTTGGAAAGGAGATAAATTCTTTTGGAAACATATAAATTAAAATGTTTCTAGGTCGTATAACAAAAGGTTCATTGAAATAATTGATACTATTCTAAATTATATTCATTGTGGATCACTTGTAGAAATCACACCTTCGCGATGAGTGAAGAAGAGTAAACTATGAAGGATCGTAAAAATTATGTTTATGGATTAAATCGGGGATCGAGAAATACCTTAAGCTGCGGTTCCTCCAAAATGTCACCTAATAATTCGAGTTATCCACTAACTCTCCAGAATTCCAAAAACCTATTCAACAACACTTACAACGGTACAATTAACTTTTCAAGTGGAAGAATTAGGTGAAGTGGAATCCAGAAAACTGGAGGATGTACTTTCATCGAACCTTTCCAGTCGAACGCCCGCACCATCGTCTGTTTCTCTCTTTCTCTCTCGCCGTCTTTACGGCCCCTCGCCCCGACATCCTTTTCTTCCGAAGTACATCGGCATTTCTTCCAGCTCCATCTTCTCCGAAGAACTGTAGCAGTCCTGGGTAACGCCGTCGGCGGCAAAGGGTTACGTCTACACGCCAAGAGATAAAACCAATCACACAGCACTGTACACACAGAAATTTATTGCCACAGATTATCTGGCCTGGCTCCAAATACAAACACATTTTCTTGCCCCATTCGTACCACCACCGATGGGTCACCCAACCCGAGGATAGTTGGTCTGAGAGAAAGCAAAGAAGACATAAATTCGAGAGAAGTATGGGGGAAGAAAAAAATTGGATATAAAATGTACCCATTTCCTGTCCAATGGAATGAGAGAAATGATCAGCCTGCGAGGATAGGGTAAATACGATGATAGTTCAATGAGTTGTGCGGAGTTCAAAGGGATGCATTTTCTCTATCGTCAGTATCAATCCTCCACCGTTGTGTTTCCGTAGCGGTTCATACTGAATGAGCCTGCGTGAAAATTTGACTGACCGTGTCAATCCAGTTTTCACCAATCACTCGAAATTAAATTGATCTCTAACTATAAATTCACATCGAGAGTGATCGGAATATCTCACCTTTTCGGCGAATCCTTAATCCAAAATTTTAGGGAAGAATCAAATGGCGATTGACCTGGCGAGTCAGGTACAAACTCGGGGACTCGGATCTTTCGTTAGAAACTTGATTCAAAACTCGATTCCGGTAAAAACAAAAGAGAATTCACTTTCATTGGACGATACGGAAACTTCAAAAGAACAAATTCCCTTTCCCCTGAGTTTCATCCTCCTGATGTTAGTATTTCCATCTACGTCTTGTACCTCCATTCTCCTCATATATCTTTATTGCATTGTGCGACGCTCTCTGCATCTCACAAGTTGTCCACGTTAGCATCTCAGAACCGGATGTTGAGGATTTTCTCCTCCAACAACATGCATGACTTTTTATCATCAGTACCATTTGAACAACAGCCAACATGACGATGTCGAGAGACTTTTGGCCCGAGTCCTATTTATAGGTCTCTGCCTCGATCCTTACACTCATACAATTTAGAAGTTATATCCGAGATAGAGTGGGGGATGGAGCCACTCCTCTCGAAAAAGAATGTCGTTGCAGTGTAATAGATTTATACGTTGAGGTCAAAGAAAAGAAAAATAGTAGAGAGGATACAAAAACACGAGTGAAGGTGGACAAAAGGGAGTAAAAGAGGAATATAAATAAAAGGATGGAGGAAGAGTTGGGTGGATACATCCGGATGAAACGAGAGGACAGGCCAAAAGGATTTCGGATGTCGACATTACAATCGTCTAACCGCCCAAAGAAATCCCTTCGTTGCCTGTTTTCCTCGTTTCATATCCCTCACCCCATTCCAACCCTCTCAACTGTCTATCCTCATTCTATTCCCCAACTTTCAAAGGCTAGATCTCTCTTCCAACTGTAGTGACACTGGAGGGGGAACAAGAAGAAAAAAGTATACGTGAACTTTTCTCGCCTCCTGCTTTCCTTCCTTCTCATCTGAACAAATCTTTTGTATACGGTGAAATCGTGTTTAGGGATCTTTAAAACAGCTATTCAATTTTCTTTTGAGGGTTTGAAGGTGGTTGGAGGGTGTAGGACGGATCGATGCGAAATTTGAGGTAAAAATTTCGCATTGCGATGATGCTGGTGTCAGAGAAATAAGAAAATCGATCGGTGGGCAGCAATAGACCGGAAACAAAGACCCTTACGATCGTTGGATAGATGAAACCAGCAAAATAGATGAAACCAGCAAATTCAGGGTTAGTGGTCCCTCATGCCTCAAATCTCTCAAGAATTACTAAATATTTTTTCAATATTTAGAAGGAGAGGTTGAGTGATGGGGGAACAATTTTTATTCAATTGTGGTCCTCACGCACAAATTCGAAAATCATTGGCATTTCAACTGAAGCCTAAAAAAATCGTCCTTATAATCTCGAAAATAGACCCTCATTTCATGTACTTTTTGTACATTCCATCCATGTTTAAGAGTATTTAATACTACCAGATTGATGTCGTGAACTCTTTTTCCAAAGTCAGCTTATCACTGAAGTTTCCACCCGTTGCCCGTTTGCAAACCACATTGGCGAGGTGCCCCCGGGGGGTAAAACCAGAGTGAGGGAAAAGGATTTACTCAAAACACTGGCCTGTTAAGCCTTGGCCGGACGTACCCAGAGCTTAAAAGATGCCCAAGGCAAGCGTCAGTTAATTTCAGCCGGACTTTTCTCTTCCGCTCACGGAAATCTCTTGTATTCCATGAGCCGAATTCAATAACAATATTTACATTCATAGCGCCGCAAAAGTGATCGACGAAACGAATTGACTTCCCAAGAAATATCCGTTTTATTGATGAAATTGAACGTTCAGTAAAGGAGTGGATTTTCACGAGAATAATTCAATAACATATATCATCTAAGATTTTCTGGGATCTCGAAAATTATACCGCGAGTCAGGGGCTTGAGGCAGATATTTTTTTTAATGGTTCTCTTCTAGGGACGTCGGGAAATTCCAACAAAACCAAGTGCAAAAAAATCGTTTTGCAGCTCACGTTTAACCTCACACGTCGACTGAGCAAGTTCTCGACTGAACTTGAATGTTATAACAGCCGTTAAACTAGCTTCAAACTGTATCCAACACATCAACAACAATTTGATCGGAACTTAACGATCAAAGTGAAGTAAAATTCAATCATCAAATCGAAATATAAATAAACGGGAGTTCCCCGCAGTTATAATTCACCAGCAAAAATCATTCATAATTCAGTGGTATTTCAAGTACTGTGTCACATCAAGCCCTTTCCCATTTTCCACATTTATTTTCTCTGTTCCATGTGTGCAATCCCCTGGCGTGTACCCACCATTGTTTTACCCCAGTCCTCTCTACGGTATATAATACACGAGCCTTAAAACCACCAACATACAATACCCATACGCTTTTCAGTCTCTATATATGAGTAGACACTCAAACTTGTTGGCCACCATCCAGTCGCTGGCAGGAGGGATGGGATCGCTTCGGAGGGGTTGGAGAGGGGTAAAGCCAGGATTTAACGTTTTCATTGCGCCCGTTTCTGCCCGTTGGGTATCACAAAAAGATAAAGAGCGAGCCCATGGCAAAAAGTATAACGCAACAGTTCTAGATCGCCGAGTCTGGCACACACGCCCGGATGGTTTTGCTCGTCGAAGCGGCAGAGACTGGGGGGGAAAAATGAGGTAGTGGAGTAATAAAATAAGGGGAAAAGGGGTACGAAAAAAATTGGGAAATTTCATTGACAGGGACAATATAATGAAGAGAGTTGGCAATTGCCGGGGAATGGGTGGGTTGTAGTGAATATCGTGGGAAGGGGTTTGGGTACACGTGTGGTCAGCCAGAGACAAACTATAGTAGCGTTTCTGGTCGCTGAAGATTCATGGGTGGGTGTTGAGGAGGGGTACATGGAGCCTGCCAAATGAGGGATGTGGTGGGTACGGGGTTGGGAGATGGCCGACGTGGAATAAGGGAGGCTCAGAAGAAGTTTGAGCTGATGGGGGTGTCAGTTCAATGATGCAGGCGGGCTTGTTTTGATTAGAGAGAAATATTTTGGGGGGACTAAAGTGCTTGGTAATGCTTAGTCGTCGAGTAAACTCGGCTTATGTGGGACAATCAATTTAGTTTTGCGCAATTTCCAATGAACTCGCGTTATAATTTTTTTTTCATAGATGACGCCAGCATTGAGTACACATTTGTAAATAATATACCTTAAGTCATCGCTATCAATCCTGATAAAATATCACAAATGCTCTTATCAATGCTGCAGTCTTCATCTGCTACCTTTGGGCTCATTATACCAGCGCTCTGATTGGCTTTAAAAATTTGTACTTCAATAATTCATAAGTGTTGGCATGACTACATCGTTAAATCACTTCTTTGAGAATATCGTTAGAATTTTTTTTACTCTATTAGAAAGGTACCTCTAATTACTATTGAAATGTAATCCACTCCAATATTGAAGTTCTGAGAGGAACATGCTATGCGGGGACATGAACAAATACTCAAGAAAGAACTTCACCGGAAGGTGAAATAGCTTCTAGGGTCACGATTGAAGTAAATGCTCAAATAGAGACCTAGCAAGAGATTTATCTCTGGCCTTGAGTAGGAGTTTGCATTGAAACTTGAATAGGTGAGGTCTGCGGTGAAGTTGAGAGTGAATTCCTCTGGTTCCCAGTGGCTTATTCGGCGGGAGTACCCGGCTTCGCTTCCTGGTCAGGTGAAGCGGAATTTCTTTTCTCGCTAACTTCTAATTCTCTTGCCATGCAGGACTAGAACTGTCAAGAAGGATTTTTTTCAATTCGATTGGCGTCTCATACAGGCACACAACTATACCCATTACCACTCCCACTAAAATAAACCCTCCACTATATTTAACGCCTTTTACCCAGCTTTGACCCCTTCATCTAATTTCCCGTATTGGCCAATTATTCTGGGCTTTCCATCCACGTTCATTCATTTAACCATCACGTGTTTGGAAGGATTTCAAAAACCCACAGTTGAATGGATCCCTGAACCCTCGGAAAAAAAAATTCCAGTACGAACGATGAATAAAACCATCCTGCATAGCTCCCTCCCGTCACCGCACCCTGGAGTATTGAAATTCTGAAAGGAACAGCTCTACCAACGTAATCGAGAGTACCAGTTGCTTCCCCTTCGATCATCCGTCATACTGGCTGTCTGCCTCTTCATCGCTTATACCGAGCCGGGAAATCTCGTTTGTCCGATGTGTACCAGGCCGCGCACGAGTTGAAAGAGGCAGACGGGTGCGGGGCCCTGGGGGTGGTAGCCAGAGCGCGTGTTTTCCAAGGGAAAGTCGCGCATAAGAGAGATGAACGGACAGCAGGAGAAAGTGAGGTTACGAAAGCTCAACCTCTTCTCTCCCACCCGGACGCTATTCACATTCGACAAAGACACGATGAGTATGATGTAGACGGCCAGAGAATGTGGAAGGGAGAGAGGACAACTCGATGTTAGAGACACGGAGAAAGAGAGAGATGGAGACAGGGAAGAAAGGAGTGGTGCGCGCTCGATTAATCTCGCAATCTGGATGGAGTGGCTATGATAGACTCTATGAATAACTCATGAGCAGTGCCTCTACCTGCTTCCCATAGGGACATTCGCGTATAATTCAGCCACTTCATTTGTCCTCATTACTATGCCCGATCGTTACATAGAGTATGATTTAGCGCATCCCCAACTCCTCTTGTGCTCTCCCTCACTCGTCCTCAACCGGTTGGTGTACCTATTCAGAGACGCGTGTATACGTAGTGATTTTCACTGGATGCATGTCGGGGACCTTTGAATATTGCACTGAGATCACGTTCCAAGACTCGAGAGCTCGAATCGTGAAATCTGGTATTATACGGTATTTGTTGGTAATTGGGGGATATGTCAACTTGGTGGGAATGATATGAATGAATTTGATATGAGGAAGAGGAATGGGGTGCGGGATGGCTGATGAGTTTGGTGGGACGAGCTTCGAGGGGGTCTTTAGTATTTGAGAGTTTGTTTGCTTTGGGATTTTCGGAGGGATTTGGAAAAATATTGTAGGAAAAACTAGAATCCCACGACTTCGATACCAAATTTAAAGATTGAGCTCGAAACCGATACTTGTTGGTCGTAAGAGTCAAATTTAGAGGCGTTATAATTACCAGCAATTGGTGGAATATTTCGATAAACGTTGAATAGTAGAAATACGTTAAAACTGATTGTTTCCACTGAGGACTTCTTTTATTTATTTTGAAATACGTTTTCAGTTTCAAGACCACAATATGTTCGTTCCCAGCATTGTTTGATATTTTAGGTATATCCAGAAATGCAATTGTGTTTAGAAAGTTCAGCAACCCGTGCGATATTCAGCTGTGTACGCATAAGACCCATTGTTATCCACCCATATACCATTGGTTGCCGCAATACTTGTATGCGTTAATTCCGGAGTGTTACGGTCCTTGTTAACGTCCACCAGAATGTTTCATAAATGGAATTCACTGGTCACAGCACCCAGGTATAACGAACCAACGAGAAAACTGACAGGGCCCAGTGAATTCAACGATAAAAATTTCACTCATAATAGTGAAATTAATTACCAGTTTTTTTGACACATGAGCGATGGAGTTAGCGCTTTTTATGCAATTTATTTTCCCTCTACTGATTAGTTCAGCTGAACAAATGAGTGCAAGAACACTCTGGGAAAACGTTCTGGTTTTTGCGGGGCCAATGGCCCGAGGCATTAGTCTCTCATAATTGTTTTTCTCGGATTTTCGTGGTGAGCGGATAAGCAAATGATTTTTATCAGAAAAATAAAAAAGTGAGGGTGAGGATAATGGTTTGTAATTGATAATAAGTAGTTGCAGTCTTCAAATCCCATTTAGTTTTTACTGAAATTTGCGGAATTTCGTCATTGAAGAATTCAATTGTATTTTTATTCAACCGTCATGAAAATTAATGAAATTAATGATCATAATTAAAGTAGTGACGAAAAATCAAACGTGAAAATTTTCAACTTCAAATGAAGAATTTGAAAACGCTTTTTCAATATTTTTTAAATCCTGAAATGCCCTTTTTTGCGGATATCCCACTGGCGGAGGAAAACTAATCCGGTTCTAGGTGATCAATTTAAATGATTGCATTGATTCCAAGCGATTGCTCCTGATCAGGAATATGAATAACCCGTCGATTTATCCACTCATTCATACTCTCCCCATCCGAGTTCTCTTCACGTATTCAGGGATAGAATGAGAGGGAAAAACTGAGCTGTGATGGAGCGAGTTCGCTTATGTTCGTATGTGAGCTGGCAGTGAAGCGAGCCGCAACGTGATCGGCCAATATCCAATTCACAGATACATTTATTATTCACAAGCCCAAAATGACGGAAAGATGGTTGAAACTGGTTGGGGCTTGTTATGGGAGAGGCCTCGAGAAAGTGCCGGCTGGATGGGCTCCGATCACATCTACGTCGTTGAGAGAAGCCCACTCACTCCCGGTGGTTGGGGAAAATTCCGTTTGACTACCGAGTGATCGATTGCTAAGCATCCCCTGCCCCGACTACCCTCCCATACTCATACTGTTATACACCAGCGGAACTAACTCCATTAGCGATCGCTTTCCAATGCGATAGGGGTTTTTTCCTCTCGAAAAATGCTTTGCATCAGATAATTGTCTTGATTCCTTGACAGTCCTTCGATTCACAACTACTTTGTTAAATACTTTGTACTAAAAATATTCAAGTGCCAGTTACAATTTCATATACATTTTAGACCTAATTATTTCCACTCCATAATTTTGACCGAATATCGCTTTAACTGGCAAATTACGGAACAGGCACGTGATTTTGAACCAACTTTTCTCTCTGTGTAATTAAAATTCTCGAAACTCCAAATAATGTTTTTTGTTGAGTCGTGAAGGCGACTTTTGATACGATAATGTTTAGAAATAATTTTGCTCCGATTCACGATCCTTTCGACATCGCCAAAGTACTTTCAGATCCTCACCAAACACTTGACATTTGTTTCTTTTCATTGGTATTCCATCATCTAAAGATTCAAGATTTCTCTATCAGCCTGTGTACACAATGTTGAGAGCATACATTTTTAAAATGTTATTTAGAATTCATAAGACTCTTGGAGTTATGTTGAATGTTGAGTAGGAAGGAATTTCATTTTGAGTTTACATTTCATCAGAGCGTCTGGGCTTTGAGACTCCCTGATGGGTTTGATATTTCAACAATTTTTTTTGTTCTTAATTCACGTGAAGGAGGAAAGGGTGAAAAAAGATCGGAGGAAAACATTCGAGGGAATTGAGGAGGATGTGAACACTGTACGGAATTCAGAAAAGTTTTTCTTGATAAGTACGAGATGTGAAACAAAGGTGGACTGTTGTCTGTATCCACCCGGATGGAATAGCAGTTGAAGGCAATTTCATGACAGGGGTCTTGGGATGATTGGATCAGCGTCCGGAGACTCGATGAGGCAGGTTTGTGTGCCTTTGCACGTTATTCTTCACCGTTTTATCAATGTTACATCATTATTGCCCGATGGAGCTATGTGACCAATTACTCCAGTAGTACAGAATCATTCCAGAGATGCAACAAACGTCAGTTTTAAAACGTGCTATTTCACGATGAGAGCTGAAGTGTCCGAGTTCTGCATCCATCGCGGTGTCGTTTGCAGTATCACTCGGGATATCATAGAAGGCGTCATTTAAGAAGTCATTGATATACCACCCACGTCCTGACATCCTCATTAATTCCTAGAATTCGAAGCGAGAGAAAAGCGAATAAGACGTTCGTATATGTTCGTATATATCCTGCGCCTTTTTTTTCATCTGCTGTATATCATTACTAACGAACCTATCGAGTACCCGATGACATTCCACACGAGGGAATACGTCGATCCCAATTTGCTGATATTTTGTATCATGATATTGCTCTCCCACGTCGGCTACTTGACTTTGAATTATGAATCTAATATGAAATTCCACGTGTCGTACATCGTCATTCATGTTTTATCTATTTCTTTTTTCCATGTCCCTCTTCACAATTTTATCAGTTCACAGTCTTTAAAAGAGAAGGGCCCTTAGCGAAGAGCGTAGTTTCACTAGAAAAAGTAGTGTCTTATAAATATTGAGACACACTCAGACGAAAAAATCGTTTTTATTGTCGTTGTTATTTTAATTTATTTTCTTCGGATAACATCGAAGGTTCTGGAATAATTGCTAACTTTTACCCTAGTGGTGTAGTGATTTTTACTCGATCAAAACTTATCTTCATATTTATCAGAATAAAAATTCCCCTGTCCTGGAATGAGATTGGATCATCATATATTAATTTTTACTGTTTCGGAGAAGAAATGAAATATCGATGATCTGTGATATACTTCTAACGACCAGTAGGGTGATTTCCATTGAAAATTGCTCTCTGCAGTGACTGCTCTACCGAGAAAATGAGAATGAAATTTTCCAAAATTTTGTATAGTGTTCATGTATCTAATGGAGGTCCAGCTTCAAGTATAGTCTCCTATTTTTATGTCTCTACACTGTCTTTCTCTCAGTCTTTAAAAACACACCACCGTGAATCCGCGAACACTAGCAGCTGAATGTTACAAAACTCCTTTCTCTCACTCCAATGTATATGTATGGAGTCTTGCACGACGCTCCTTAGTAGACAAAAACCGGTGGGTTGAAACGCCTGGCAGTTATTGTTTCCCACTTTACGAGCGTGCTAATCTCGTTTTACCACCAAACATTTATCGTGTTTGTACATCGTTATGCCCTTAAACTAAGTTCATTTCCAAAGTGCGTTGTGGAATTATGTGAACAGTGAAGTAAATGGAAGATTTCGGTGGAAAATTTTTGAATTTTACTGTTGAAGCGTAACTTGACAGGGACGTGAAATGTTGCTACTTGAACATCTAAAATCCAGATGCAGGAAAAGCCTCGGATGAGGCCCTAAGTGGAGACTGTGAAGTGGTTGCGAAAGTTGTAGTTAAAGCTCCGAAAAACATATCTCCAGACAAACCAAACTGGACTTATGAAAATTTTGGAGATCGTTTTCGTTTCGATGACTTTAGATTCCGAAGAGCTGGTTCCACATTAATTGATCTTCTAACTCCTCTAAAAAATTGTACATGCAACAACGAGTCTAATAACTCCGATGAAAATTGTTCATTCTTTGTATTACCTGACGCTATGGTTGCTCGTGAATTTTTATTGCCTCATCAACAGAGTAATATTTGCCGAAGTTCGTTACATGCAACCAAAAAACACCTTTCGTCTAGCAACTGTAATCTAATAATTCTCCGGGATCAATACTTGATTCGGGTACGGTGTCTGACTATAAATAACTATTACTACTTGTTACGATGACCTCTGCATTGCCCACATGTTGACGCTGGGAATAGCGTTGAAAAATATACCGAACTGCGAAAGCTGAATGGACTGCATGGAAAAATTCGATGAATTTCACGGAGGAAAAGCACACAAATGACTGTGACTTTGGTGAATGGAGAAGTATGCCTGGTGTGCTGTATGGCACGTATTCAACCCGGCATTCACTAATATGATAGGCGAATGCCGGAAAAAACCGGACCAGTGACAACATTACGTTCCACCGCATACGTCCAGTTGTCTCTGGTTAGAATGATCTGAATGTCTACCAGTATGCGGTGATCTGCAATACACATTTCCGAGTAATTCGGGGGAAGCTTGGAAATGATACAAATAATGCCCGCATCCTGATGGCTGCAAATACAGGGTGAATAAATATGCTCTATACTATGTGGATCGTTAACAATGGGCTCATCAACATATTCAGGTTTCCTAGCATCGATAATTACTGACAGTTGACGGCCGGCGTTTTCTGAATGTTTAATGCGCCCTGTATCCTATTAAGGATATCGAATATCCTTCATCATAAAATATCATCATGGGAAATTGAAACCCCACAAACCATTGGTTGCTTCGTCATCTACGTAATCTATTTACAAAATTGTATCATCTAAAAAGCTGCGTGATATTTATCTTCTTTGAAATTTTCACATTTCGAGTAGAACTTGAGATGAGGGCCAGAGCAGCAACTAAAGTTGGGCTTTATTTGAAAACTTGAATAGTGAGTTGACAAAAATTGCGCCAGAGTCTGTACGATTCCTCAAATAGACCCTCCATGAAAGACTGAAATTTGGTCTCACCTCAGCATCTCATCAATATATTGAAGATAATGATCAGAAATTTTATGGCCAACGCTTTCTGGATGTTTGGTGCTATTGCCATCACATTAGAGAACTCGAGTATCCTTCATAGTGTAACATCGAAAAGGAAATGTCGAGATCCATGAAACTTTGATTGCCTCCAGGAGCACTGAATTGTCCAACACAATTTATTTATGAAATTCTATTATTAAAAAACTTACTTGAGGTGTTGAAATCTTTCTCCACTAAAGTATTCACTACCTTGAGGATGATTCATTCATGGAAGTATATATTTTCCCATCTCGAGAAAAATCTCACTGGAGTATCCTCTCGAGGAATATAAATCTAATAATGAAAAATAATTGAGTTACTTACGCTATTATCTCCGAAACAATGCTAAATAGTATAATTGACTTGAATATACCATCTGGATGGGATTGTATAGTTATGCGGTTTCTCAAACCAAGAGTATTACTTTTTCACTTTACTTTCATAACTGAACTGTTGAATATTAATGATATTCTAACCGTGGAGTAACATTGTGTCCCTTTTACCTAGCCTCACTTTCGGTCTTGCCTTGTCCTTCTCATCTTTTTTCCCTCATTCTTACCTCCAACTCCTCGTTCTTCTTTATTTCCCTCTTTGTCCAGTATTCCGGGAGCTTTGTCCTTACCTCTCACTTCGGTGATTTTACTTTTTGCACGAACGGTGGGGCTTCTTAACGATACGATCGTACCTGCGGCAAAATGGAAATGGGAAAATTATAAGAAGTCACTGTGTAAACTGTTCGAAGAGAGACCCATTTATTGATATTGCCGCCCGAGTCACGTGCGTAACCAATTGAATTAATATCACTGAACTGGACAGTGTATTGTTTCAGAGAATTTATAGGGTGCTTCTTGGTGGATCGTTTCAATTCGTGAAGATGACACGGTGTTTCGTCGGCGATATTTTAGTATTACCTTTGGCTTTACGGATCTCGCAGATTGTCATGCCATTTCTATTATGGATATATCTGTAATGTGAAGGGGGGAGTGAGCGTCTGGATTCTATCAATAGATATTTGGGGACAACATTCAAGTCATTGAATTACAATTGAATTGGGAAAATTATGATGGCGATGAGTCCAAGATAGGAGGGATACGAGTTTAAGTCTTTGATGAGCTTCGTATGCTCGAGTCATTGTCAACTGCTGCTCCACCATCTGTCAATCCACTGCCTTCGTCTTTGCCAGTGTAAATAGTTTCCATTTTGCTTTCATGAAGCATCAACGATAGCCATCTGTAATTCTGCTCCCTCGAGATATGTTCAGCCACTTCAGTTTGACTCTTCGTTCAAGATCTATTCACTGGATCATTCAATTTGAATCTTTTTCGTTTCCCTCAGGTTCAGATATTGTTACATTTTGGGGTTGGCCGTCTCACATCAGATTTCCTGGAACTTCATTACCCCCCTGTAGACGTAATTCCAAGGGACCAATATAAATCAATGGCAAGCCAAGCGGCAATGAATTTACTGCTAGTTGGAAGAAAGAGACTGGATTGAGCTGGAAAAGGCGGATTGCTCTGGCTTTCGTCATTCTACGTGGGCCAACTTTTCCCTCCAGTGTCCATTTTCACTCTGTCTCATTCTCTCATTCACAGCACACAACTGTGGAATGAATAAAGTGAAGTTGGTTGTGCGGTGAAATGGTGATGCTGAGGCTTGTGTATAGGTGTCTAGGGGATACGTAGAATGGGGTTTGAAAAACATCCCATCGTCTGTCTACCTCCAGAATGTAGTTTTATTACTTGGGATAAAGTCTGCATCAACCACTTCCTTCACAATCCTATCCTTTCTTCCAGCGATACCCCAACAGCACAGCCCACCGACTGTTTAATGTGCGCCTCATCTAACGGCTGGATTTATCTCGGTGGTAATCAATCGTACTTGAGGTATTTCGCTTTGGTTAAATCCCAGCACGGTTATATTCATCATGTCAGAGCGCTTCATTTTCATGATTTATAGCTCTGAGACACTGAAATAAAAGACGGGGTTTATTAAAAGGGAGGAGAAAAATTGGTTAAAAGACAACTGGGTCTTTTTTCGCTCACCGAAGATAATCGTCACCAGGCAGAGCTTTTGACTTGATTTGTTGTTTATTTGGAGACTTAATAACAAATTAAGTCGATCCCTCTGGAGAAATTTCGGTTGAAAACTGAATAGAGCACTCGATTGGGCCTAACGATTTTGACTCTAAAATCCATTGACATTAGATCTCATTCTGGGACTTGAAGTATTATTACGAGACGTAATTAATTGTTTCGCATACAAGATATTCGTGAAAATTGCATGTGAAGTACATAATGAAGAGAGATATGACCTGAATTCATGAATTTTCATCCTCCCTATGATACCACTTGATGGCATAATGTAATATAGATGGGAAAAACCGTTCTTCCAATATATCTTCATTGACACAAACAGCTTTCCCTGTAAACCAGATTACGATGTTTATGGACTAACGATAGTCGTCGCTGGGTCGTTATCGGGTGTATCCATTCCACCATCGTTGTTCGTGGGAGTTTGTTATTAAGACGCATTGAGGCATTCACCCAAGCGCCAGTACTTAGACATCAACCATCACCAGCCGGTATCACCTCGTTACCTATCTCCCATTGCAGACGCATATCTTCGATATCATGAACAAATAATCCCTCGTATTATCGGCCATTGTTGTTGTGGAAGTAATCTGAAAGTCATTGTTGATGGAATTGAATGGAGAAAGGTATTGCTACAATGGGTGTCAAATATACTCATCAGAGTATTACTGAGGGCTCCCTGGGGATGACTGAGCTTCGGCAATGAGCCCCTCCTTTTTCGTCAATTCAGGAAAAAAATCTCGTGAAGAATGAAAACACGATTTAAGGAGGGGGGCTGACCTTCATTAAAACTAGCTCGAGATATATCTTATCGGATAGAGTAAGAGGCCAAGTCCCCAGGAACTGTCCGACCTATCGAGTCAACGAGGTGACCCTTCTTGCCATCACGTCGTTCATTCCACTTCATCACTATATACTTTTCTCGCTCTCTTTCTCTCTCTCCCTCTTGCTGCTGCTTATCCCATCCCTGTTTTTTCCTTTGCTTCCTTTCTACTACCCTTCGCCGGCCAATTCCACACGTTACATTTGGTACGGAGTACGAAGGCGACCGCACAAGTCCACTCAACCACATACGAGAGACCGAGATAACAAGGGACCGATGGGCCAAACACTTCTTCAGCGCTTTCCTGGTCATTATAACCGTAACGATATCGTATATACGGGGTTCGTCACGGCATGTGGAAAACTCTTAGGTCTATATAACCTAACCCTAGACAAACCCAATACTCGGTTAGAAACCCCCGTCCTTAACGAGATACTCTCCCATCTTTTTTTGGAGGGTTTAAGGATTGAATTTATTGCGACACTGGGAAATGGTTTCGGAGGGCACATTTGGACGCTGTTTTTCACCTAAATTTTTACTCCATTTTTAATTGCTCTTTTGAACATTGGAGTCGGATGTTTTAGAGAAACTTAACATAAGATATAGTGGTGAAATTTAAATTTAAAAAATTCTCCAAATTGAGCAATGTTTTCCTTTAAATGAGCGACATTTTAGTAAATAATTCTTTTGATAATTCGATATTTCTCTAAATTTTTCAGCCCCCCTAGATTTTTTTCTCGTGGAAACCATTGAATATTGAACAGCACACCCTTGGGAGTTTGAAAACTGAATGATTTTCGTGTGAATTGCTCCAACATATTCACTCAATTGGTGCTTTGAAATTCTCTGCTTGTCTCGGAAAATAGTTTTCTGAAGTAAAGTATTCTGGCTGGTGTGCGTTTGAAAACTTACGGTATCCCAAGGAGGGGCCGAAGCCCTCCTCGGTTTCAGAAAGTAATCTCTCTTTATATACGGATAACGACGATCGATAATAATCGCTACTATACGGGATGAGGACGAGAGAGAGAATGAGAGAGATATAGTGAAGAGGGCTATACCGATGGACGGGAATACACCCCCCGCGGGGGAATTCAGGGGTGCAGGGGGTTAGAAAACGTTGGATGTGCTCGAAATGTGAATTGGCTTAAGCAGCTAGCCGAGTCAGCGTTCACCCATTCCCAGGCTTTTCACGTCGTCTGAAATTTCATATATCGCATTAATACGTGGATTATACGTAGACGGAGTTATAACAGGCGATTCGAGAAGTACTTTCTCTCTCTCTCTCTTTCTCGTTTCTCTCAATCTCACCTACCAGTCTATATCCTTCGTTAGATAGAAACGTGACTACCATTGTCGTTTGCATTCGAAGGGACACGCCAACTTCCTCATTTTCATTCGAAAATTCCCGAGTATTACAATTTTCCATCGTTGAGCGGGATCAATTTCATACTTGACAAGTTACTGTAATTTAAGGGAGGGCGGGGTGGGAATTGATAAAAGGCTAACTGAAGGGCGGATTTACATTTGTGAGAAAATTATGGAACTGAAGGGAACTAGAGGATTTACTACTCGATGGAGGACTCCATTAGAAATTTTTATACTGTTGACAATTCAATTCACATTGACATGATTCGACCTCTGGCACTGACCCGTACTAAGTCCTTTCTACTTATATTTGGAGAATATGTTTTCACGTATCCAATCGATATACATGTCCATACCTCCATGCTATTTACTTGCACCGAGATGATTCCCAATGTTAGACCTTAAGATTTGACCTAGATGCTTTCATCAGCAATATTTTTTCTTATTTGATCGATCAGGCACACCAGAGGACCCGGAAATTTCACGTGGGACACATATCTCTTATGCTGATCCACAACGTTAAAATATTTCCCCCGAAACCCACAATCTTGAAAGACAACCTTTATAAATCTATTACACAAACTGCAAATTGTCTGAAAACAACGACCGGGAACCCGTGAAATTAGAACAATAAGACAGATTGTTATCGTATGCAATCATTGGTCCTTTGAAAGGCCCACCGGAAGTGCCTCTTTTAAGAGTGCGAACACCCGTATGCCTGAAATGGGTAACGTAAAAGTATTGGTGAGGGGGACAATGGAGGTATGTCAGTGAATGCAAATGCAGGAATTCTTCAACGGTGGGTGGCTCAAAGCGGTACGGTGACGTGAATCGCGTGACTGCACTCCCTGTCGAAGTCTTAAGCCCACCCCAACCCTCCCCCATCTCTTCCCTCTCCCTTCTCTTCCTCCACCGTCACTCTAGGTATCCTCTACCTCACCTGGGGGCACTCTCACGTCTCCTCTCCGCCTTAAACGGCCTCAACAGGGCCAATGGAGGAACGCAACACACAACTTCTTAAACCTTCCGCCTGTCAAGTCGCATGTTTATCCAGGGAATATTTATGCCTGCGGCGTGCGACGTGGTTCCATCCACTTCTGCCACGCGTTTATTAGGGAGACTCACGCAATTTCCTGTGATCGTGTCGCAATACAGGGCGGATGAATAAGCCAGTGTTGGACGAGGGGGGAGGAGTGATAACCGCCTGGAGTTATGCGATAGCTTCTAGATGTTGGAGATGAGAAGAATGTCTGGGGTAGGATTTTTTTTCTAGGACAATTGTTTCGTCGCAGCTGATGATTGGGCTTTGGTGATCAGGTTTGACCTTTAGTTTTCCCCTGTGAGCTTTCGCCAAGACTTGTGACACGGGGCCTCTTGACGTGAGGGCAGACCAATCAGCTGGTGACAGGCGTTCTAGTTTTTGTTCAGCAATTCTGGTGAAAGTTCAGGGCAAATCCAATGGAATTTTTCCGTCCAACTTTTACGAAGGTGTTGCTAAATTCTTTAAATCTCAATCGCATAATGTTCATAGGAAATTTTTGCTGTTTTCTGCGTAACTCTCTCACCAGGCAATTCCTTACTCGTGTTTATTTCCCGTGAATGAAAAGCCAAGCAAAAAGGTTAAGCCATCCACGAACAATGGAAACGGTATAGTCAGCCTTTTTGCATCGTTGCGGCAATAGTCCATCGAAATCGACTGCAGGCCCCCCGGGTCATTTAATAGGTTCAGTTCGTTTCACGATTCACTAATTCTACAGTCGCCGGTAGACTGGACAGGCATAAAATTCATCTTCGGTTTGGGAACATTGAAAATAAAAAAAAAATTGGATCCGACAAATAAAAAATGACAAATCAAATGGAAAAAAATTGAATGAACTGGAGGGCGATGGGAGACAGAAGGTGGGCGCTCTGGTCACGCAAGAGTGAGTTTGAAATCGATAGCCTTCAGGCTGCTGGTTCAATTAAGCGGGATCGATGTTTCCTTAGTAATCGAAGAAGGGAATGAAGAAAATTGTAAGAGAAGAGGAGATCGAAGGAGTTTGGGTGAAAGAGAGAAGTATTGAAGTGAATGCAGCCTGTGAGACTAAAGCCACTCCTCGGGTGGTGGAATGGGGGCGTTACAATAGTCAACGCGATACGTCTAGGACGTTTATAATTGCTCGTGAATAAACCACGCCTTAGGACTCCAGGACCTCACCCTGCCCGCTCACACTATTGTCCTATGTCACTGACTCATGTTATTTCTTTTTCTGTGGATCAATATTATTCTTTAAGTAGGAACACTGGTGACTTGATCATTCATTACAGACTGCCCTGGGGGGGGGAGAGTCTTATCAAGTTGAAAAACTTTTTCTCAGTTTAAAATCATCGAGAGACTCGAGATCATTGAGAAAATAATCATTTTGTGATCCTCTTAAATTGAAATTCACAAGAGTGCAAAAATTAGCCTAAGGCTTTAATGCAGAATTTAATGTGGAATAAACTAATATTTTTGACATTACAAAAGCATTATTAAATTATTATTTGGCAGACGATGGTAATAAGTAATAATGCCAATAAAAACCTGAAATGTACGTGAGGATCGGGATGAAAAGTCACCCAGGAAAAGTAAGAGTGCGATGAGGGAGTGGAGGAAATCGAGGGAAAATGAGATTTCTCGCAAGACCGAAGTCCTTTCCATCAAGACAGGAGGGTAGGGGGAGAAGAGGCACGACTCAGGCGGTTGCTCCTGCAAGGAATTCTGCAACTACTGCGTTTCACGGCTGGCGGCTTCGCGAAACGCTGCAATTTTTATCTGTCCGTGGCACAATAGTGTTTTGCTCTGCTCCTGCGTTCTCTATTTCTCTTTTTTCACTAGTCCTAGTGGTCCAGTTGCTAGCTGGTACATTCAACATTGCCACCCGAGACTGTAATAATCGACTTCCCCTGGGGTACAACTAGATTTTCGCAATGTTATTTTCATTTAAGTCAAAATATTTTTCAAATGATCAGGATTTTCCGTTCACTTCACTGGGTTAAACCATGAGGATTTTTTAATTTTAGCTATTATTTGGGTTCAATAAAATTGGGCCAATTGTCAATCATCATTTAGTATGTAAAGGAGAAAGGTTCTGTCTTGCACCACTCATGGAAAAGTTGTCAAAAATCAAAGTATTGGTATAAGTGAAATGATATTTCATCCTCCGATGGTTTAATGAAATCAATCGTATATATGGAATGGAGTGGATCAAATTATGTGGGTCAATAAAGAGGGCCAACAATGAAACAAACGACAATTATCAACTGCATGAACTCGTGGGTGAAAATCAATTTTGCAAGCTAGTGAATAGGAAAAGAAAAAGGGAATAAAACATACTGTTTTCAAAAAATAGAAATCCTGTTTTCCACTCTTTACCGGACATTAAAAATAAAGAAAAAGGAGGGGATTGGGGCATGCCTCCAGGCATTGGATAAAGTCAATGAAATCACACTCCACTAATTCACTTAATGGCTCCCCACAACATATCGTATTTATTCAGAGGGTTGTATATTATATTTGGACCAATCCCATTCGCCCGAGGGCACTGAGTAATGATTCGCAGTCACGTGCGCACAAACACGATCAGCCACAGTATTCGATAACAGATTCTCATAGCTGAGTATGGTCTAGGAAAACAAGGGAATTGATAAACAGAGGAAATAAAACGGGAGAAATGAGCCAATGAGGCTGAGTGTTACGGTAATTATGTCTAGTCTATCAGTGACCCAATTTCCCTGTTTTTTCTTCCATCTTTCCGACTTATAATTATTCTTTTATTCCCTTTATTACACTCCTAGCGATGTTGAATGGATGGAAATTCGCAGAGGACTTTTAATATCCCTCCGTTGAGTGGCTCTGACGAGCCTCGTATTTCTTTGAATGCTGGAGAGAAATCTATAACATCCAACGGCGAATATTTACTGAGCCATTTTCCTGCCATGCTATTCAACTCTTTTGGATTAAATATTTAATCACTGTATTGGGGATGAGGTATTAAACTCCAGGATTTTACGCTGGTTTTTCAGATTAAAACTTATGGAACGGGTTTTTTATCGAACAACTGAGGGAATTAATTGATCATTGAAGGCAATTAGAAAAGAATAATTAAGTTGACGATGAAAATTAGTTCATGAATTTCAATATCTCAGTGTTGAAATCTAAAATTACCCATTAGTTATTGAATATCAATAAATAGTTGAAATAATTCTTTAAATTATTTCCTTTGTACAATGCACTGGAGTGAATTGGCCTGTTGGGTCGAATAATGCTGCAAATAGCTTTATTTATGTTTCATACTGACATTTAATATTTGAAATCCCTGATAATTTATTAATGCGCAAGACGTCCAGCTCATGTTTCACAGATTTCAAAATTCTCGTGCAAGAGAAAAATTATTAATTCCAGCTGTAGGTTTTATCCGATATTACTCTTAGCAGATGCTTGAAAATACCAAAAGTCCAAAATATCACAACCGCATATTTATTTAAGTTTGCATTTGCGGTGAGCTGAACCTCTCATAATTGTTACAATAGGAATCCAGCTTTTAATAGCATTCCGAGGCTGCAAAGTGCCGACCGAGCTGGAAACAGTATTATAATAATTGTCGAGTGTTCAACGATGTAAACCGAGGTTGCACAATACTCTAAGATTGCAAACGTAATATCGCTGTGCTTTGTGGAGGGACTTGGTGTAGTCGCTTAATTATATGAAGAAAGACGGTCGGAGAGACGGTGATGTTCATCCGTCTGCTGGTGAGCCATTTTTGAAAGACCATTCGCTCGAAATCGTTATAAAGAATCAGTTACGCGGATGTAATATACCGCGAGAATTATTTCGTAAAGATGAAGTAACAATTCCTCTAATTGGTGACGAGAAATTATTTATTATTTTCCGGTTATTTTTATACGAATGATGAAGAAACTAAACTCCAATCTTCGGTCAATATTCGGGTTATTGTGAAATAAAAGGAGAAAATACCGTCTGATTATTCTCGAGAGTGGAATATTTGAAGAAAAATTGAGAAAGAATTTTTATGAAGCTGGGGAGTTATTTCTGTTTTCATTCGTGAACTTTCTCAGTCGTCAGAGAAAAATTCCTAAATTACTTGTTCCTTACTGTCCATATTTACCCCCACAGTATAAACTAAAGTTAAACATGAAATAATAACAATTTCATATTAGAAAAAATAATACAATTTCAGTAGGCTATCATCATTCAACACAAAAAAAAATTGGTTATAAAAATCGGTAATAAAATTGAATCCTGATTTTATAGTCCATACATTTTATCACGTTTTGTTCATCAAAAATAACTGCATTGAATCATAAACAATTGATTTGATGCCGCAAGCGTTCATTCCCGTTGTTACATTAATGTCACATGCAAATCGTCATGTCAATCATAGCGACTCCGTCCGCCCTAATTTGTCAGCAGTAAAATTAACTGACCCACTGGTACCCCATTAAACTCACTCAGTGATGCTCCTAATCTGGTCTCTTTCTCATTTAGTTCAACGTTTTTCAAGGCTCTGTTTCTCTGCCAGCACTCAAGCATTAACGAAAGAGTTACCGAAGTCCCGGAGGGTTTGCGGTCTCTTTCTTAAGCTGGTTAACGTCCTTACTTAGCTTAACGTTCGTTACGGGAGGAGGTTAAGAGAAAAAAAAGGAGGACTAGAGAAGAAGGCAAAATGAAATGCTCCAGAGAGAAAGAGCCCCGCCGAGGGCCATTCTTCGACTCGCGAAACACAAACTGCATTCTGCTCTATGTTTTCCATTTTTGTTAAATCTCCTTTGCTCCTCTTGTCGCAGCTTTCATGAATTTATCTTTATGCCCCGTGTATGCAATTAAGGCGATATGAACGTATGAATACGCCCCGTCGAGACAATTTGAGTAGAGAAAAGGGGAAAAAAAATTCTGAAAAATGGGGAGTCGATGTCGAAGGATTTTGCACGAGGGGCGATGATAGCAGGTGTAAGTGTGCCAACGAAGATGAAAAAAAAAATTATAGGAAAAAAAAAGTACAAGGGTATGAGAAAGTGGTGGAGGCGAAGGAAGGGTGAGTTTGCCGATTGAGGATGAATGCCAAAGACAGAGAGGAAAATTGCGAGAGACAAAGAAGCTGGAGGAGAGGAATGGTATGAAGGATGGTAGACTAAGAGACAGTTGAAAGTGATGGCGGTGGGTGGAGAAACGAAAGGATAGACGATAGCCACCCTCCGGTTGGTATAAAAGCGCAAGGGCTTGGTAAGGGGGACGTAGCCATGTCTTATAGAGGTTTGCAGGCGTTTCGAATGATTTAGCCCCGCGCGCCCGCGGGGTTAGATCCGCAATTTCGTTTGGAACATTCATGAGAAATATTCCCTCTTGCTCGAGTGACTCTGCTATATGACGTTTAAAGAATTTCCTTTGTGCAATACGTTTCATGTTAGATAAAGATTGCACCGTTTTACGGAAATTCTCTTGTGAGGAGTTTTTCCTGGAAGAGAATTGCGCGTACGGTCAAGTAGGGAGAGAATGGACGGGGTGTGAGGACTTTTTTCGAAGTTGTGAGGGTCGAAAGGATCAAGGCGAGTCCTTAGAAATGTTTAGTGATACGGAGGATCTAATCTGGACGGTAAGGATTTTTCGACCTTATGGTTAAACTTGTTCTCTCTGTTTAAGCATTCACGGTCTTGACAAAAATTCCAAAGATATCAGAAACCACACGTTAATTGCTAACGGAATAAAAATAATTTATTGGGTCAGATGAGAGGGTCATCGGGACAGAAATACAAAGTCGTTCAACCCTTTGATCCTCAAAATAGTGAAAAGCCCACGTGTTCAGTTCGCCTGCCCCGTCCGTTTGACCTTTGGAAAACTTTTCTTTAGCTCTTGAACGCGTGAAATACTACTCTCCCCAACCCCCACATCCGATTCAGGTCTTCTCATTTTATTTCACGTCCGAGTCAATTCAAACGGAGATTGTAGATAACACGGTGGACAACGATTAATCGTTTCCCGGCGAATCTCAATTTCTCTCCCGTGACTTGAGATGGAAGAGACGACTTTCCCTCCCAGTTCCTGGATGCAATGGGCTATGCATTCGTGTCTTGTATTCAGTCTTTGGGGTTTTCCGGGAGCTGTTGCTATCTTCCCTGTCATTCGAAGAACATCGGATTTTTCGCTGAATAACGATATTGTGAGAGTGCATTCTAGACGACCGAAGAATGACAACGCAAAATTGTGGAGTGGGAAAACCAATTTGTGAAAAAAGATTAGTACTCCTGGGGAGATTGAGAGTGCTCGGTGTGCTGGGCTCGTCTACGCGTTCCCTTGTTCAATTATTGGGTACTCGAAGTCGCGGGGGGCTTACAAGTTTAACCATCAAGGGATGCTATCTGGGAAATATAACCAATTTGATGGGGGAATATCCGGGTGATTTCGAAGGGATTCTTGCATGTCATTTTTTGCTGCTTTCCATGAGAGGAATTTTCTTCAATTAGAAATTGGGTTGAGGGGTTGACAAGGGGTTCTTTTGCATCAAATAACTGTATGATATCCTCCATAATAAAGAATCGAAATATCAGCAGATGTTTGAACAAAATATGCTGGGGAATTTCAAACATGCAGTTGTTAATATTTTTCTGTTATAAATTTTTAAATTTTAAATATTGTGTCATTGATAGACATCAATAAGTTGGACTGCTGGAAATCTATCCTTGTTCGACAATCAATCGTGCAACAATCAGAATACGAATCGAAAGAGAATCGCTTGCCGATAAAAAATTCAGATCAATTAACGTGTGTTAATTAAAAATATATAATTAATTACTTATTTTTTAGTTATTGAAATAATGAAAGAGTCGTTATGATTTAATGATCAGTTATTCCTCTCATGAATTTCTCCATTTTTTCTTTCAACACAGTTATCTTTCATTCCGCTATTTCAATAACGTTTTTTCCCCATTTTCACTTTGTGCTAATGGCCACAACGATGATAAACTTTTCAACGGGACAATAGAGCCCCAAATGGAAGATGTAATTATCATGTGAATTAAAATGTCACGTTGTTATTATGCCCGAAGTGGATGGAGTGCCTCTGCAATAGCTGTTATTATGTATTCCATTCAAAATCAAGAGTTTCGCTCGGAAATCATTCACTGATCGATGAGTGTGAGCAGAAACATGAAAAATGGATGATGACAAACATTGGTGTCATGAATTCATAAAACACCGCTAAATCCCGCTGCACTGGTGCTCATTTACCTGAAAGCTTTTCACATATCATCAAATTTTGGCAGCGATAAAGACAAAGGATGATAGAATATAAAATCATGAGCGTTTCTCGGTTTTACATTTGTGAATTTTTCATTAGTCCAAACGGACTTCACCAGTTCACGAGCTCCGGCAATAGGATTACGGAGTTCTCGGAATATCTACTGCCCCCTCCTTGAATTTACCAGCCATTACGTAATTGCTTCGGGGACAATTACAGCTGTTGTCTTCGGTAAATGTTCGAAATTACGGATATTTTAATGCCTCATCCCTTATTGAGAGTGTGAATCAACCAAATTTATGGTAAAATAACATGAATATGGAAAAATTAAAAATCGTTTCATTCAGAGTATTGGCAATTATATGAAGAAGAAAAACAGGTTGAATATCATATGGGGTATTTCATATCAAATGAACTAATGAGGTAATGGCTGACTAGTGAGTACAAATATTTTCATGGTGGGAATATGGCTGCGTTATCTTATTTCAATAACTCAGATTCTGTTGAGACGCTATTTTGTTTTGACAAGTCAAAATGTTTCCTCTTCAATAGTCTATAAAAAAGTATGGATTTTGATAATTATCATCATCGCAATTGATCGGTTTTATTAATTCAAAAACTTGAATTACTAAATTCATTTTTTTATTTTTTCTTCAACGAAGAAAAATATAACATGAGTATAAATTGAAAGTTGATTGTCCTTGCGGTGTATTTTGACAAAATTCTGAAAAAAACTAAATTTTCAACTAGAATTTTTGCGACTTTCTCTTGTGAATTTGTGGAGTATGATTTTTTTCCAGCGAAATCCACGAACCGAAAAAAAACAAGTTGCAAAAATGATGATTTCCAGGGCTTCATTCTCTCTCTCCCCCATTTTTCCCACTTTTTTCAACACAATTCTCATCGTTGTCATTGTTCCCAGTCTTTCCCCTCATTCACCGTCACGACCGGATGAATCTCTCCCATAGCCCCGAGCGCTTCTCCTCGCTGTACGACATCTAGGGAATTAAAGCTCACCTGAATACCACCAACTGTGTCGTTTCAACATTCCATCCTAGCGTCTACGGCCTTGGGTCGTCTATTCTTTTTTTTCCTCCTATGTCGTATCTTCTGCGAGTCCCATGGGATTAAATAAGCAAGGTCGTGCAGAAGAGCATATAATCATGATATTTGTGATAATACTAGTGCACTTCACAATTTGATGAAAGCAATTGCATGTGGGAGAAACCCAAAGAGTATGAATTTTAGACTGAACAACGATGGATAATTTGAGTGATAAAATAGTACTTATGTTATTAAATGGTAAAAACATTCTCATATTCACCAGATAATACTCTTCGTTACGGAGAGTGCTGAATGACAGTTTCATTTCGCTACAAAACACGTGCGGTATAGATTCTCCGACTCGTATGATCATATAAACTCTCATACCACTCGTTGTCCAATCACCATAATCGTTATAAAATGGAGATCCCAAGTACAGAAATTGTCCGTGAGAAAAAAATGGGATCATGAATGAAATACAGAAATACCGTTATAAATATAGTAATAGACCTCCACTTTTGGATTATCTACTTTTACATGACTTATTTCCATGTTTCTACATCTCTCTGACCTCTGTCGGATAACTGAGACTTCTAACATTATCAGAAATTTTTTCGAATGAAAATGGGGAGCCCTAAGGATCACGAAATTTTTAATAATGAGATATTGCATGTCAATCACGATATTGCATTGAATCAGATCGAAGTACGACTCAAAACTTCCGTATTTTATATTAGAATATAAAAATCCACTTCGAATGTGCATAAAAAAGTGCAGTTATATCATTGAAATGTTCACTTTGCTAATTACCAACAAGTCCTCGCTGTAACTCCTACCCGCTCGTTCACTCGTTTTTAGTTTGCGGTGAGACTCTCACCCCCGCCAACCCCATGATCCTGTGCTTGCACCATCGTAAAATACCTTTCCGGAATATACTCTTGTAACCTGAAAAGCCAGATGTTGTTTTTTCCCTCTCGTTTCAACAAAATATTTCCTCTGAAATAACCCCTTAAAAATGAACCTAAAAAGCGCAACTTCACTCTAATTCAGAGGGAAAATGTTTTTAACCGGAAAAACATCCGACTCCAAAATTCCCGTCTGTTTCACAGAGAAAGTCCAACTAGAGGCAAAGGTCCAGGGACTCCTCCAAACCCTTGAGATGACAAATTACAAAAATCTACTTCTCATGAAAATGAGGGAATGTTCATGGTTAAATTAATTTCTATTGCGACTGAAAAGGAAGTCGATATGTTAATAAAAAAAATAGAAAGATTATGGACAACTCATTGGGCTTTCTAGGACCAACTCGAAGAGGATAAGCCCCAACTCCTCTATCTCATTGCATTTCCTAAAATTTCACGAGACAATTAATTGAAAATTAATTGCCCTCGTAATTTCTTTATAAAAATTAAAACCTTCTAAATAAATGATTCATCTCTAATCCTCAAAATCCTAAAAAGTAGCATTTATCCCAGCGCAATTTAGTGCCCATGGACACTCGGAAAAACGAAGCCTTCATCCAAAAAGCATCTATTTAGCCCGAGTGTAACGTCCATTCCCATCGATCCCAACTTCCAATCCCTTTGAGTTCAAACATTCTGGGAATGGTTGGAAGATAGTGTTTAATGCATTTGGAATCGCGTACATGTATTCCCGTGTGTCACGATGAGAGATATACAGATAAGAGAGGTGAGTGTGAAATATTTCCCATCAAGTGGAGGTGTTCGAGTGTTGGAGCACATATGTCCAGGTGTGCGAGGGCTCTCCACGGGGTTCTACCAGTCAGTTCTCCTCTACCTCCCCCCTCCCACCCCCCTCAGCACACTCAGTCCAACCCCCGCCCTCTTACACCCGTGGGAGCTAAAGTTTTGCTAAAACGTTTTCACGGATAAATCTTGTTTACAGATGGCCAGGCTCAGGTGATGGTCTCCCTCACCCCTCAAGGCTTTATCCAAACGTTTTCACTGGTAGACGCTTGAAAACTTAAAACACAGATAACTTTGGGTCTCCTCAGGGGGTCGCGAAGGGAGGTGACGCGTGCCACAAAAACCGCAAGGGGTCGAGGGCTGATGATAACAATGATAACAAGGGGTGATGATAATAATTGTCTTAGAGACGGATGAGTTGGAGTGGTTGTAGCGGGGTAAAAGGCTTAAACAGCTGTCGACGTTGGTGCAGGCAAATCTCTGGAGGATTCTCCAGGCTCCTCCCAACCTCACTCTTTGTGGCTCCCTGAACTGGAGGAGTCGTGTTGTGCATTCACTTCAGCTTGGTGCAGCGTTACTGTCAATGTTGCCTCGGCTTGGTGGTAGAGTGGGGAAAGGGAGAATAATTAATTGGGGAGGGTTGAGTTTGAGGGAAGTGACCCGGTTTTTGGAGAGGAGGTAGTACTGATTTGAGATGGCACAAGGGGGTTGAGGAAATTTCACTGGTGCAAGTCTTGGGGATTGAATTGATTTAAGGTGCATGATTGTATTGAAATATTGGAGTTGCGGAGTTCATTGAGAAAATTATTTGGAGAATTTCAACAACTAGTCGGTCAACTTTTCGGTGAATCGAGATGAAGGTTGACGGGGTAAAATTGGCAAACAGAGTGCATAGATTTGCTATTTTCTATTCATTTATTAGAGAGTCCACAGCTATGGTCGATGGTAGGGTCAAATCAATATGCCACATATAATCATTAGCATATATTTTTTTCATGAGGGAACTGTAGACTGTTGATGTAAAAGACTTAAAATTTATATGAGCAGGTCAACGCTTTTCCATCACTAGACAATACCAACACCTTCATATCATTCTATTTATATGTAGCTCCTGTCATCCACTCATTGTCACTGGTGCTGAACATTGTAAGTTCAGTAGAAGCCAATTGTCTCCTTGAAATTGACTTCTGCACCGAATACGTTTAATCGTCGGGGCAGCTGAAAAAGTAATTACCTCTTTTTTTTCATTTCTCTCATCCTCTCGTACGTTTGCATTCAAGTATATGGCTCTATTTATACAGATGGCAGTGGCAGTAGGGGGAGATGGGGGTGGGGAAAAAAATAACTCGAGTGGCAAATAAATCAAGCCAAATGGCGGAGGGGTTGACAGCGAGTAGACAGCTGGTCAAGCTGCACGTTGCCCATCAATCGCGGAGTAAAGGGGTATGAAGAATGAAAAAATATGTATGGAGAGTTAAACAGAGTGCAGGCAAATGGCTCATAAATCTTAGGACTTAACGAGCATGGGTGCTTCAGTCTCGTTGATTTTTTTTCCCCATTTTTACTCGGTTTATTTGACTTCTTTATTTATATTAATTTGGAGACATTCGTTTGAATGTAAATTCAGGAAAAAAATTCCAATGGTTTCGTTGCTGGACGTTAGAGGGAACAGGATGATGAGGGAAATAGAAAGATATTTTGCTCAGACATGTACTTTGGGCATGTTAGGTGTCTCACTCGATCCCTTCTCAATCAACTCCCGCTTCTTTGAGAAATTCAGGGCCAAAGCTAGATGACCAATTACAGAGAATGCTCGAAGATTTACGAGCTAGTCTGACTCTCTCTTTTTTCATCGACAACCCCTGATGTATATTGCACAGGGGCTCGTGGAATATATACCAGCCATCGACTTCCCTTACCACCTCCACCAATTCGGCCACCTCTGGATCAATATTTCAACGGGTAAATAGTTTTCCAAGTGACTTCATTCATTTTTCTCTTGATTCCGCAGATATTTTCGGAGATCAAAAATCTTAGTCTCTTATTGATTAATTTATCGAAATTGAAGTGGGTTTGTGTTTATTATTGGATTGACAAGTCCATTAGTAACTGTGTGAAATTGACTGAGGGCTGCAAAAGGTTCTGGTACAATCGCCGGAGAAGTAATATAATTTTCAGAGATTCAGTACAATTAAACGTTAGCAAACGAAATTATTCCAATGGAAAATAATCAGAAGTAGAAATATCTACCACAGTTATGTCACGGCTGTTTTGTGGAAAGAATTTTCAATAAATTTTCGTAATTTTTCATTTGAATTCGTTCGGACTCCGTTCCGTATGATTTTTTTATAAACCTAATGGGAGTCCGCATGATTTAATATAATGAGTCAGGGAACTTTACTTCAGAACTTTCACAGTGTATGGTAGTTCTATACCAGGAGAGATATTTCTGACAAAAATTACCCTACCGTTCTATAAAAGTGAATCATGAGTCGTCGCTGCCTGATTTTAACTTCGAAATTTAGTAAAACATAAGATGGAATCAGATTTGTGATGATTACATTATCGTTTACGAATAATTCGAAGAATTTTTTGAATAATTACATTAAAATTGCAACAGCTCAGATCAGAAGGTACAGAAATGCATGAATATTTGAGAATGTAATAAATATTATTATGAGCAAATGGTTGGAAATACGGTAGATAATTCAGACAGAAAAAGATGTAAAGTGAACCGGGAATGTGTGTGATGAAAATTGCGTACAAGAGAAGAATGAATGTTTAGGTATAAAAAAAGTGAGTCTTGCCATAGGGTCGCCCCTAAAAGATGACACTGTGAATTTACTTAGTTTATTCAATATTCCAAATTAAGCATTTGCGCGTTCCGTTCGAATTCTGGGCTTTTTTCGTAGAAAATTCAAATTCATACGTGAAATCCCTAACCCACTCCGTCCTTCCACCCCCATCCTCCGTAATCCTCATCCGTCATATCGGTGGGCTACAGGCAAAATGTACGTTCGAGGTATTCGTCCATTGTGCCGTCAACGATATTGAAAATCGGTTTTAGTAGAGAGGAAACAGCCGAGAGAAATCGAGAAAAAGTGAGACTACGGGAGCCTGTGCTCAAAGGGTATTTTAACAATGTCCCGAATATGTTGACGAGCGGCCACTCTATCCCCAGATATTCACTCTACCCCCTTCCCCCAGCTATTTAATTTTTTCTCTTTTTATGCGCCACTGGGTGCAATTTTTTCAGCAAAAAAACATTTCGTTCGATTTTGAATATTGAAGGGCGACAAATAGGCAACTGCAGGGAAACCTAGTATTTAAAATTAAAAAATTAAGGCATCACCATCAATTCCACTCATCAGAGATATCATTAAATGCCACAATAATTAATTATTAATTAATAAAGATATTGTCACCTCTTAAAATTATCATTAGACACTGAACATTAAAGAGATATTACACAGCCCTTTTCACCTCTTTGTTGCAACGTTTCGGTGCAAAATTTAATTCCTTTCATTATCTTGAATTAATACATTAGCCCGCAAGTATCTTGCATCATTAAAAAAAACACACACACATTATGATCAATGGGTTCTCTGTACCTACGCCCGACGTACACATACCCAGATTTTGATAAGACAGAGAATAGATATGTTTCAACCCCTCCCCCCTCCCTTCCCAACCACCCTAGAGCCATTTCGCCTCGCAACGGGTACCCCTTTCATCCGTATTAAATCGAATGCCAGGGCTTTCTCATGCATGCCAATTCCTCAGCGAAACGCTTACGAGATTTATGCTCTCCCTCGTTTTCCAATATATATATACTCTCGTTTAACTCTCATCTAGCTACTACGCAATATCATGCTGACTAGGGATAAATTTTCAGACGTTTAAGAAAGTATGTAAATAACTTGGGTAAGGAGCATTTCCCCTTAATTGTATGAAATTCTGAAATTCAGGATTGATGATGGTTCTGTGAGTTTTCGCCGTTGGTTTATGTATTTTTTATTGTTTGGGGTGAGGGAGTCGTTTGTTTCAGAGTGGAATGATTTATTGAGAATAGGTACCTGGTGAAATTAATCCCTCAAGAAATACGGGTTGAGTTGATGAAAATAAAATATCAGTGGTATGACTTCAAGATAATTTTAACGATTTTGAAAGACGAGTGATGATGTCCATCGTGATTTTTCGACTGCGGTGGTATTTTACGATACACAAAAACGGTAGAATATTGAAGATCAAATACAATAGAAAGATAATTTCAGTTTTCAGCTCGTGGACACAGAGTTGAATAAAAAAATTTTCGCGTGCTTCACATTTTTATTTTTCATAATTCCGGCACTTCGTACGCAATTTCATTGCATGTGCGTGGAAAATGCGGTGCCTATGTAAAGTGGAAAATGTAAGGGGGGCTTGGATAGAAGGGGTGGGGATGGGAGGAGGGCAGAGGGGAGTAATCGACGTTGCTGGGGCTTTTGATAAATTTGAGTCACGTAGAAAAACTATTCAATCGGGGCGTACAAGAGATGTGTACGTGCTGTGGGTTTAACAGATGTTGGAGACAAGGGGTGAAAAACAGATCCGAGGATAGTTTGAATTATGTAATTAGTTTTGGACGATTTGTCGGTGAAATGGGAGGAGTGGGGGGGGGGATATCAGTCGGTGAAAAATAACATTTCGAACAACAATTTTTCTATCTCAAGAATGGATAGCTCACATAGGGGTGACGTGGATGTGGTATTGGGAAAATATGAAGATTTTCTTTTATTAAAAATATCATGTGATATGGCTCTCGAGGGGGGCACAGCCCCTCCAAGGATGATTCAGTAAAATTATCAAGGTCCCCCGGAGATTTCGTGAGGGAGAACCTAAAGGTGTAAGACCGTTGGTTGGCTGCTGAGCAACAGCATTAAAGAGCAAGGTTACCCGTCTCTGATGACATGAGGGATCGAAGCCCTCGTAAGTGCACATATTACGTAGATTACACAACAAAATATATTTCTTAAAATGCGCGCGAACTGCGGGGATGGAAGAGCCCCCGTGAGCGAGAGACGGCGCGCATAAATTTATTCGTCGATGGAGGCAGCCCTCGGTATTTTATTAATAATAATATGAAGAAACAGAACCATCCGGTGATTATCGAACAGAAAAATCGGTATCGATTTTGCTGGAGTTCCACGAGAGAAGCGATCAGGGTGTCCGACCATCTTCCTGAAAACGTAAATGCTTCTTCTTGATATTTGAAAAATATTACGGTGACCCGCCTCTCTTTGCACCCCGGAATAATAATAGTAATAATAATAATTCCGTTAATTCTACGTCTCTTGCAATGCCCCATCTCACGAAGTTCTCATACGAAGATAATAATTTTTATCCCCTTCACCACAACTTGAACTGTCGATAATTCCTCCAACTTTGACCGCGTCGATAGCTCTCCCCCAACACACCCCATATCAAATGATGAGTATCCTCAAACTCTGGAATATTCCGGTCTTCTTTACTCCTTGAAAATTCCGTAACTTCAGTGGCGAGAAGTCTCGGTAAAACAAGGCAACTACGACAAGCAATGTAATGGTCTGGATTTCTCAACGAGATATCTTCTCATCGCGAGAACGATGGATATAGTCCTTGGTTTACTTGCAATATCTATCGTCGAAAGGAGAAGCCAGGGATCCCCGAGGATTTCCAAGTTTCGTTATAATTTCGATCCTTCGGATTTTACCTTTATCCCTGTAATACTCATCTTCGGGTATTAAATGCTGACTCACTGAGAGTGCTGGGTTTAATGATCTCTCGGGTGATTTATAAAGGAGAGAGGAACAAAAAGTCAATCAACATTTCGCACTGTTATCGGTTTTCCTTGACGATACGGAATTATCATCATGACGATTGATGAATTTAATTGTAATAGGGGTATGGAATGGAAACACTTTGATCTAAAATATTTAATTTAAGCGTCGCCCAGCTTCACAATTCACTACAAAGATTATACTCCTCTTAACAGACAGTGAGGAGTTATGTGTGTTGAGGATTCCCTCGGGTGGTGCTTGTTTGTATTTACCTGTCACGAAATACTCACTGAATTGTCAAATTATTCGGGTGAAAATGAAAATGGTGAAATTGTGGAAAACTTCATCTGAATTTGTTGAAAATATCATTTGCATAGAACCGTGAGAGAATTTTGTCGAATTATAAATTTTGGAAATTTTGAATATTCGGATAAAACAGCTCATGTATTTTGCATATTTTACATTTACTTTTTATTTTACTCCGTGCTATATTATTTAAATAGACGTGATGGGGATAAAAAGGTGGTAAGAATCATATAGCCAGTAAAAATTTTCTCCCATTGCCACATACGTCTCCCTCACATCAGGGTAGAAAAAAAAATATATTGCCAAAATTTACTTGGTTCCGTGCTGATATAACCCCGCCCACCATTCTTCATGAAATGAGATTATCACCATCCCAAGATATTTGGACAACTCGCAGTAGCACTGAGAAAGGCACCGAGAAATGAAAGACGTATATACGAGAAAAGGGGAGAGGGTGGGGCTTGGAAAACGGATAGAATGGAGACCTGGGTAAAGTGACGAGTAGAGACTGAAAGACGGAGGAAAATATAGTTCAAAGGTGGAAAAGACTGGTCCGTGGGTTGAGCAGCTGTTGAGAATATGTAAATTGACTTACCCTGAGGCGAGAGAGTTTTGGCATTTGATTCTGATGCACTAAACATCCGGTTGGAGAAGATGGTGATTTGGTTTCTGGTTTGTCTAAGAATGAATCAGGGTGGAATCGGGACTCCAGTCAAAGTGAGAGCTTGGAGAAAACTAAATTTGCGGGATTGCCGGAGGGAGAGTAATTCTTTCATTCCAATCTGGAAGAGCATGAGATACATAGCAAGTCAGGTATATTGTATTATGTGACATTCGTTATTTATTATGGACCACACGGTATCTCCGACTGGACGGAAGAAACCATCACAAGATGAAGTGGACTGAGAAAAAAATTTATTCCAACCCAGCATTGATATTCTTCACGGAAGACAATATCTTTTTCGACTTTTCGGAATTTCTGAACGGAGAGAAGCATTCTTTAAACATTTCGTGCCTGTTCCGTCATCTGCCAGTCAAAATATCATTCGGTAAAAATTACGGAACAGTTACGCATTTTTTCCGTAAACTTTCTTTTTTTATTAGTTTAGAGTAATGTAGCCTTAACGTTACATTTGCTGGTTTACATTATTCTCTTATGGCCTAGTTCAATTTACATTAGTAAATTACATAAAATGGACTACGTACATACTACATTTTTTATCAGTAGCATCTGCAAATTTTTTAGTGGTAAAAGGTCGCCTACAGTTCGAGTTCAGTAAACTTCAGTGAAAAAATGCGCACCTGTTCCGTAATTTTTAAATAATTTTTCTCTCCGTGTGCAGAGCAGGAGTGTTCAGGGTATCTTCAGAAGATTCTGCGCGCCAATATGATTCATCATATGAGCTAATCGTCTCGCTCCAAAAACGCAATCATCAAACGCATAAAATTAGACATTCCCCTTCCATTTCTACTCGCTAAGCCGCACAATTCTTCCGCTGTCTCTGTTCGACCGCCAAATTGAAATCTCTCACGTAAATCATGCCGAAACAATGGGTTTCCCCGAGGTAAGCTCGCGGTTCTCGGCCCAGTGGCTGCTCAGCCGCATTGCGGCCGCTATCCCCAAGGTTTGAGGGCTCGTACAGCATTGTGTAACACACGGTATGTCGGCATTGTCGGTGTATCCCCCCTCACTCCTCTCAACCGCCCAATTCTCGCTGGTCCTCGTATGTTTTGGCCAGCCTCTATCTCATCGTACCTTCCAACTCATCCAACCCTCCTGGTTTCCTATCCCATTTACTTTTAACTCTCACTCAGTTGCAACAACCCCCTCCCCCCTCATGTACACCGAAGCTCTGATTTAGGTGAACCGCATTTTGGGAGATTCTCACTGGACCCTCTTTGCCACCCACTTCTTATCTCCAAATATAATATATACCTCTGCGAGATACATAATAACGTCGCAACTCGGATATATTAATAAATCATATGATAGATATCGATAAGATGCTATCACTTCTGATGATTAAAAAAATCGATGCAAAATCTGCACGATTAAAAAAATATTCAATAAAAATTCCGCGCACTTTTCGTGTAATTTATTATGGCTCCATGAGAATTGATTTTCTTTTCGGTACGTGAACCGGATGCTTTCAAAGCAATGCATATAATTTTAATTAAACAAATAACTTTGATACTGATAATGCCCATATCCTCCCTTCCTCTCTTTTTCTCCTTCCTCAGTTCTTACTATGTTGAGGTTAGCCCCCAACTCGTCAGACTCTCCCCATTTCCTACCCCATTTACTTTCATCTCTCGCTCACTCTCAACTACCCCCCCCCCCCCGCCCCTATTTCCCTTATCCATGTGCAGCACATCTCTGATTTAGGTTCACCGCATTTCGAGAAATTCACACTGGCTCCACTCTGGCGTCCACTTCTTACCTCCCACACGGATTGTATTTCACTCACTAATACTTTATACATTGGTTTATAATATACATGTGCAATACCCCACAAAGTCGTCATCCAGAAATAATTTACATTTGCGGTGAATAAAACATTTGCGATTTTCAACATTTCGGTCGGTGGAGGAGTAATTGTCTCGTACTGTCACGTCAACGTCGTTGTAAATTTCACAATTCTCAGAGATAAAATGCGGCTTTTAGCGGTGTAGAAGTGGTCCCCACACGTTACCCTCAACTCAAATAGGATATGACTCTTATTTATGCTGGAGCACGAGATAAAACATACACGTATAAACGTTGGATGAATGTAATTTGTGTTAATTTTGAGCAGACGGAGGAAATGTATTATCGTTGACTTGTGAATAGCCGGGGAATTGTCGCTTATTATCTTTTAAATATTTTTTAAAAACATAAAGTGAGGCAGGTTGCAGGGCCACGAGGGTTACAATCTACACAATTAGAGTTGGAAAATAATTTTTGGTAGAAAAACTTATTTTTTCGATTAAATGATATCTGAAATTGTAGCGAGGAACGAAGGGATCAAAATCCCTAGTTTCATTGTAAATTTTACAATGCTCTATCAGTTTTATATTTTTCAGTTACTATTAGTCTTTATCATCATTTTTTATTATCATTATTATAGAGTATGAATATTGTTATAACCCCGTCTTGCACGACATGAAGTAGCATGTGGCATTTGCACGATAAGTAGCTGGTTATGACTCGTGTGTTTGTTTTGCACTTGACAAACCTCACGCTCGTCATAAGCCGCCATTGATCGTCGTTATATAACAATGTACTGTTTTCTCTCTGAGTACCTCCGAAATGGGGAAAAAAATCACCAAATTTTCGTCAGTGATTCGCTGTCATTAACGTCTGAGATCAGTATATTTTGGTCTAGTCTCATGGACCGCCGACTGTTTTTGAAAATATTTCAGGTCTAGTTTACATACGACTAATTGCCTATCCGAGTTATCTCATTCAGCCACGCGCAAACCTGTCTATCACAGTCCCTCCAGGTGGTCATGTCGTAATTTGCAAAGCAACGTACACCATATCCACTGTTACATCTGTCAGGCTAATGGACTGGGTATCCGGACAATTGCTAACATATCATCTATCCCTTACGTTCAATCAATTATATTAGCCCATCCAATAGGTATTACCCCTATTCTGCGAATAGTTTGACAGATATTTCGCATGTATGTGGGATTTGTAGAAAAACTTCTTTCAAGAAAATTTTTCTCACCAGCGAGAAATCCAGCGTCACGTACTTTCGACAAGTGTGAGAATGTTGCAAAAAAATAGAAGCTTTTTCTTGAAATTCTACATTTCATTTCTACAAGTTGTCTACGTGCAGGAGTGCAAATCCAGGCATTCGAAGCTGGAAAATACGTGCCCCATTGGAACACTGAAAAAAAGTTGATGGAAGTTAAAATAATGAAAGGTATTATGTTCTGCACATATTTTCATTATTTTTATTTCAATTATCATTTTGAATTTTTCTCTGTCGATTACCTCGGGTGAGTGAATTGATTTTCTATAAATGACAACTAATTGAAAATTCAAGACTGGAGCTCTCCGTATATATTGCGAATGAATGTTAAGCCATTTCTAATTAGATCCTCATCGAATTTATCATCGTGAATGTGGAGATCAAATTTCACTTATTGAGATGAAATCATTTGGAATTAATTTACAGTCAAAAAGAATTCGACTGTTGAATCATTTGATGATTCATATGAACCTGAAGACTATATTTGACAATTAAAATCCTTCAAGTCTCAGGAATCGTCTACTAGGGTCCTTGGACTCAACAAATCTCGAACAATGGGTGCTCGGTTCTGATGCATCGTTCGCCCTTGGATATTATATTGTTGATCCTCTCTATGATTAGATGATGAGAGCCTCTAGTTATCATTCCCAATACAAAGTCCAAAGCAGCTCAGAGGTACAGTTAATGGGCATTAAATCATTGATTAATTTTACCAATATCTATTATTGTGGGTACAGGAATCAAGAAGCAATATGGAGGGGGAAAGTTTGGCTCATTATAAACTTTATTAAGTCCGACCTATATTTAAGAAGCCTGGAACAATGCCCAGATCACAATGGTCAAACCAAAGCCGATTATAAACTAGTGCAATTAATTGCCAGTGGGCGTACAATGACTTTGTATTGAGAAATACGTTATTCAGGAACAGTGGAGGTAGACGAAGATGCGAGGTAGTAATTGGTATGCCGAGGCAAATGCCGGTGTTCATCCGCAAGAACTTTTGGAATTCGAAGGATTTCCACCCGGCAGCCAATAATTATAAACACTAGTATATAGTATGGAGGCATCGAGGAGTGGTTTCATTTTTCCGGAAGAGAAATTTGAAAGAAAGCGGATATTAAATTTTGGCCATCACAATTTTCACTCTCAGGGTGTCCAGAGATCAGTAAATAGACGTAGGGCCAACATTAGTGAATTGACAGTCGACAGTGGCGGATTTTAAATTTGCATATAAATTTGGAGAACATTTCCACTTCATCATGTGTCCTTCAAAAATGAGATTAATCTGGAATTTTCCATTTCTGTGAGGCGATTTCAATTTCTGTTACCTGAAAATTTCCTATTTTCTTGATCGGCCGTTAAGCTGAACAATCACGATAATCTAAAAAAGTGTATCAGCGATGTACTCAGCAGAAAATAATCCTCTCAGTTTTTCCGAGACAGATCCGTCCGTTATTTCAATGCTGAGAAAGTCGTCAACACAATCATTAACTAGGGTATCCCCCTTTTCCCGGCAATGTTCTCGGGAACAAGAAGTCGTGATATCACCTTGCAATGTCCGAGTGGTGCCTTTGTCGCCTCGTTAAAACTAAATGGAGCTTGTGAAGCTGACTCTCCTACTGAAGCTCTCGGGTATTACCACCCATTGCTTTGCACCATTGCTGTCTACATCAAAACTCAACGAAGGCTAAATCAGAGAGAACCTCGGGTTGACGATGTTGGCCCCTTCCATTCATCTTCTCCAGTTCGTTACCGTGAATTTCCGTCCTCAGGGGAGGAGACAATTTGGTGTTTCGTATATGACATTTCACTTTGTGGGATTAATTATCAAATGGTACCGTCAATTATCGAAATTTAGGATAACTAACTGGCCACAATTTTCGAGTAGAAGAATTCAATTTCTCCCATCATGATTTACCGACTTAAACTCGTTGTGGAGGAACTAAAATGGCTGACAATCTTATTTGGAGACTCGCATTCTCGCAGTCAGTGAGAGTCTCCTGATCTTCATAAAGTCAACCAATAATAACAAATCATTGATCACCTCTCAACTTCGATTTAACGCTGACGAAAATCAAACTCCTTGAATTGACCCATAGTTGACCTGTTTTATCCGTAACCCTGACAATGGTTGCATAAACATCACTCAGCATAGTTCCATTGACCCTCATGAACCTCCACTCAATATTCAATTATTACAAGTCACTTTGACGTAGACTCGTGTCAATAAATTTCTGGATAATTCAATTTTCAACAACTTGTTCATACACCCATTATTGTGCTCTATCACTAGACATATAGCTCACCTATGGTTTTTGGTTCATGGCCGCTCGGATGAGCTTGTCCTCGTCACTCTGCCTCCGATACTCGTTTCGGAAAACCAATTTATCCGAGACTAGGATACAAATGTCAAAGCAGTGCACTGAGATAATGGCGATGTGGTCAGGTTAGAGTGGTGTACAGAAGCGTTTGTTGTCATAAGCCCGAATCTTACGTTGATACAAATAGGATTCCCCCTTTCCTTTAACCAATGGCTTTGGGGGATCTTTCGGGAGGAAAGCACGTCTCTGCAACTATTTGCCCGCTCCCATTCACAAGTTAATCAATACTGCAAGTTGTGACTATACACCATTGAATGCGAGTTTATATTCAAACATTAAGAATATCCAAGTACTTCGGAGATTTTAAGTGCTTTTCTACTTTTACGGTCGAACATCAGAGCTTTCATGTGAGCCCTATTTGGTCCTAAATTTCGGGAAATAGTATAATGTTTCCCTTGTAGAAACTTTACGCGTTTGAATTCGAAAATCTGACAAGAAAATTAAAATATGAAAATCAAGAGCAGTTTTTATGAACAATTTATGAACACACCACCTACTTTACGCCATTACGATCAGTTATGAATCTCAACAAATTTATTGCTATTCAGAATTCTACCCGACATATAGCTCACAGCAAAGAAATTAAGGTGTTTGAAAATTCGAGTAATTTCAATGATTTCTTCATCAATTATTAGTGTTTTAATGATGATAATTATTTATTAATACTGTTCTTAATAGTGAATAAGAGTAATCATTATTAATAAAACGTTATTAATCTGAGACTCCCGGTTTAGAATGTTGCACGTGATTTAATTAACGATTTTTTTAATATATAGGGAATGAATTGAATGCCGCGGAAGTATAAAAAACTCAGGAGATTTGAGGACAACGCGGATGGAAACGATAAAATCTTTAGTTCTTTGTTATTCCTCGAGGATTGCTTATGCAAATTCGTTGCAGTCTTAAAGTTTGAAAAAAAAAGTTAAAATTGTAAATCCTTCCGTTCTGCTGGAATTCCACATTTCAGTCGGCCCGTTTTTCCGCATTTCTTGAAAATTGAATTACCGTGTCCCTCTTCTTGGTGAAAAAACATTGAGATGCCAAGATAGAAGGAAAAAAAAACTGAATTCAACGACTTGAAACGAACTTTGGATTGTCCTAGGTTGAAACGAAAATGTGGAAATTCTTCGTTTCTCCCAGTTGCCGAAGCTCGGTAGACTGTTTCCGATGCAAATTTCAGCGGCAAATAAGAGAAATTCAGTCCAACGAGAGGAGAATGAGTGAGTTTTTCGGGGGTTTACGTTGTTGGGTTTAAGCTATTTGCGTCTCTCTGTCTGCCTACTCGGTGATTTTGAAACTTCAAGGAAGAAAGAGGATAGGTGCTCTTCGCGTGGAAATGGTCGCGAGTTGCTGTGCAATTTCACGCTTTCAGCGTACTCATTCGCTTCATCGGACACCCCTGGAAGAGTTACGGTCGGAATAAGTCCATGGCAGGAATTGTTTTTTAATTTACTCGGATGTTAATGTGAATTACATTCACTCGAGTGATGCCATTTCATTTGTTTACGGTTGAAATGATCGGTAATAGTAGCGAGATGTTGAATGAGTCAGACCTGCTCCTGAATCAGATTCATTTTCTTTACCTGACCTGACCGACTACTCGATGAATTGAATACCATCTCAGTACTTACGAATTTATGAAGCTGATCAGGTAGACTTAGATAAAAATCATGAGATTAATCCCAATTTTATCGATGATGATTCTGTTCAGGTATTTCCATACGCATTCAGGCTTCAAAATTTCAATCAGGTACCATTCAACTCAATCTCTTTTTCTAGCACTATCAAATCTCCGAGTCCCGGAACCGTTGCGTTTCGCGGAAAATCCTGTAAACGAACTCTCCTCGAAAAGTTGAAAAAAGTCAACTCGGTATTTCGGAAATTCTCCAACGCATTTCAAGGGCCGAGTGAAACCCCTCGTTGAAACTCAGTCTGAAAAGCCTGTAGTCGTACAAGAGTTGCCCTTACTAATTTTCAACTGCCACCGACATACGATCACGTATCCAACAGCCAACGTAACACGAAAAGTTTTTCGCGATCGGTTGAATTTTCCAGGCAGTAGTTATACAGCAATTTCAGTACGGTGCACCAACCGAGGCAATTCTGTGATCGAGATAGCCATGGAAACTGACCACAAGAGAGAAATGAAGTTAATCGATGGAAATTGGTGACGAGCGGTAGGAGCTGTCTACGGACAAAGGTGCCCAAGGTGCACACTGGCTGGTCACATTGTACCGAGTAAGGAAGAAGTGAACGTAATTATCGAAGCTGTGGTGTTGCGTCAGAGCCCATGGAAGTTGCAGGGGGGTGTATGGTGTGCAGTTTATACGACTCGTGGAGAACGATTCGCAAAGTTTGAGTACCTAGTGTGAAGATGAGTCACGTGAAAGTACGGAGGGCTTGCCAGTGCCAGCGTATGAAAACTTTCTACCTCGCTTTACTCTCGTTGTACTTCGGTCATCGTTCTCAAACGACCATGTTATGTTACGTAATATCTATGTTATAACGCTGAAATGTCTCGTTCCGAGAGACGAACAACTCCGCATTCATGAGTGCAGGAACAAGCCAAAAGACATCCCCAACTGTAAACACATCGACCCATCTATGGAACACTAGACATGTCTTTCGTTGCCAAATGTTGGTTGTTGCCAAATTATATTGTGGAGGGGAAAACGGACATCCCATAAATCCTCGAAGGGTTGGGTCCTTCTGTAGAATAATTGTTTTCATTTATTCAATCAGGAAATTGGTGCTGCTGAATGTAGCTGTTTCACTATGTCAATTTACACGCTGAAGTCGATTTTGAAACCTGGAGGAAAACACTTCTGATATTTCTCATGTGTGAAGCATTGTCAACATTTAATGGGGTTTATTGGCCATAACCGGTTATGAATAACAAAAAATAATTGGAAGGTCGAAATTTACGTAAAAATCGTCGTCTGAGTGGTTTTATTATTTAATGTAAGAAAAGGTTCAACTCAGTTTCTGGTGTAAAAGAGGATTCTATTATAAGCTCTATTCTCAATGTGCAATGTCTTTAATTAGAATAGGATTGTTGCTTGATAGGAATGCGATAAATAATCGATTTCAGTCATATTCTGCTGGAATTGAATAGACGTCATATTCCCCTTTGTTAAATTATATTATATGAAGTGAAATGAAAACGGGATTTTACAAATTATCCGGGAATCAGATCATTCAGGTGAATGATTGATTTGATTTCCTGAATATGAAAAATACTGCTGTTCGGTAATGAGCTGCATAATTAATTCGCTGCTCGTGCTGCGAGCATTTAATATATTCAGTTCAAAATGTTCGATCGCTTCCAACGCTCAGAAGGAATAGACCCACTATCTCTCGTTACAATTACAACTCCAAGGTTCGTCTCAAGGTCAGTGATATCCACAAGACGTATCATCAGGGCTATATCACCAGTTGGAATCTGTATTACGTGCCGGCGTATATTTGTTACAATCGTCTATGATACTCTAGCAAGCTCCAACCACGACTTACCACGTATACCCTCCATATACATCAACAGACCATGTGCTGTACGCGCAAATCACGTACCTAATCTAGCAAACTGACACGGGAAAGTGGAAACGAATCGAGGCTATTTGAAACCCAGGGCGCAGAGTGATCGAGATCGCACATTTGCCCGCGATATTCGTGAAACTCGAGGGGGCTTCACAATGAGGAGAAGATTGGAGAAGGTTGAAAAACTTTAATCAAGAAACTGAAAATATTACTTTGCGGAGATTGATAAGGTAGTAATCAGTCTCAGAGGGGGTTATTGATTAGACAGGATAAATTAATTAGAATTGGCTGAATCGGAATTATTGATGAGTATTTTGACGATGGTGGCTTAAATGGATTATTTAGGATCATCATCCGTTGAAAATGAAGGGGTTCAATGATGGGATTTTATTTGACCGAAATTGTATCGCGATATTTCCAAGTTATTGGGAAGGTTGTGTGGATGTTACCAACCTTGGATATGATAAGATATCATAAGGGGAAGATTAAAGAAGGTTGGAAAACTTTAATAAAAAAATTAACCATATTGCTTCGCAGTGATGAATATAACTTCATTTATTTTCGAAGTTAGTTATTGATATGATGAGATAAATTAATTCGCAGTTGATGAAATGATAATTTTGTTGAAGAAACCATTAGTTTAAATGTTTTGGAGATAGTTGTTATCGAAGACCTTTCTTTTCGTATTAATTCAAAATTAGAAAGAGTTCTATCAATAGCCACAAAAAAAAGTTTGAAGCAATATTAGCCGCTATTGAACCTTAGTTTATCACCATTTTTTGGTAGAAACTCCAGCCCAACCCGTCAAACATATTTTATAAATATTAAAATCCCTAGCATACATCACAAGTTATTCTTGCATGTTCCGTACTTCCTTTCTCCTTCGTTTCACACTGAAAATATTCATGCATATTTGACCATTTTCCCTTGTAATAGAACGTGGAAGGGAGAGAAGAGGTGGAGGGGTTGGTCTAAAATGAAAACTGATTTGCCTCGTAACGGCGTTTTATTTCATCCCCTGTGTATTCTCCGAGGATCACGCCAAACGGCTCTCTACAGCCCTCCCTCTCCCTCGACGAAAACCTTCGAGTATAAGAGGCAAACGTATTTTCCATTCTGTTTTTTTATCCATTCTCATCTCATGAGAATTGGTGAGTGGCACGGGGTGAATTCTTTGTCATCAATTACCAGACAACAGTGACTTCCTCGGGTTAAGTCACGGTAATCGAATAATAGCGATTTAATGGAGTCACATTGCTTGATATATCCAGCGCAGAATAAATCTGTGCAAATAAAGATTGACATGATAGCTATTTTCGCTATTTTTAATCTCCGAGAATGACAAGGACTCAACTAATAATTATATATTTCAGGAAGTAAGATTTAATTAGCTCTCGGTCGGCTCAAATAGAAAGGAAATCTCAATTCATATTTTTCATGTTTAATTTTAAGCAGAGTAGTAGCCAGGAAGAAAACTTTAGATTTTCTGGTACTTAGAAATCCAAGATGATCCAAGAAGTTCGGAATAAGATTTTCATCATGAAGCACCGAGAGTACTTTCAGAGAAACGTCGTTTTCTAATTATATTCATGTTATAACTATAATGATATTACGATAATTCCATTCAGCCTAGTATTTCGGGAGTTCAATCATCACCCCAACTCAATCATTCTTGTATGTACTTCATCCAAGTGCATCAAATCTACTAAAAATTAGCAGATTCTCCAGTTGATCCACTTTTACTCGCTCTAATCAACAAATTTTTTTCGCCACTCGAATAGTATCAAGGGAAATGGCCACTTTCTCGCAATTTTCCGAAGAAAAAAAAACCGTTGGTATTAGATACCAAAAAACGGATATGGAGGAATGACTCTGCCATATAATGGAAACGATACTGAAAATGCTCGTCCTCTCCTTTGGCATTATTCTGGATGATCTGACAGATTCCGATCACGTATGTCCCGTTGTGTCGATCCGCCGCAAACGAGGCACAGACTCCCCCAAAAACCCAGTCTACATGTATATGCTCCCCCTTTTCCCCAACAGATACACTACCTGATGTATACTGCACATAGATTTTAAACTATCGCACACACATACCGGGAAAAGAAAGATAAAAAATGATCGCAAGACACGAAAAAAAAAAAAGAATCTTAAGGATGAGAATCTTCAACAAGCTGTCGTCACGGATTCCTTCCCATAAAAACAGAATGGTAGGACGTTTTATCTCGAGAAATACTCCGCGCAATTTCCTACGAGATATTTCCAGTGTGCCTTTCTCTATCCTCTCTCGCGGAAGGGCCATTATTATTTCCGCAGGTATTATTCACGATGCGCATCTGCAGTGAAGCCTCCACGCTATTTCTATGCCTGCTTCTTTCCTCCATCGATTATCGAATTCCACGACTGAACATGATGACCCCTTTCTACGTTTTCCTATTTTCTATTTTCCTCCCCTTCCCACTGGCTCACCCACTACCCATCGAGCCATTCCAGGATATGTCCGTGGATTATTTTTATTGTGATTTTAATCCACTCGTTCCTGATTCCCATTCTGAAGGTACTTCTGGCTGAAGCCACTGCTGACATCAATGTATTCGGTTATGAAATATTGAATTGTTTGGGAGCTCGTAAACGTCAACAAAAAGTTGAGATTCCTTATTTTCCTGGTTAGGAATCGTCTCAGTGACGACGAGTTTTCTTTATCCTTTCATGATGACAACAGCTGACTGGCGAATGATAAGGACTCGGTTTCATTGTCATTGCGTTGTACTCGTCCTCAGGATGTAGCAGGTACGTGAAAAGGCGGTGACTATGACGCTGGTGATGGCGGAGAGGACACGTGAGATGTACAGAATAGTTGTATCTTTTCTGCGCATGCGAACGAACTTGAGTTTGTGAGTGCGGTACGGCTGGTACAACTGTGAGAAACGGGCCACTGAGTGGGAGAAATTTGGTACGGGAATAAAGGCGCGTGGGCATGAAAATTTACCCTCGCATGCTACCCTCGGCCACTTTCACAGCCAGTCCGCATCGAGATTCCGGTGGGAAGTGTCGTTGTTCGTTCGTGGTGTTACAAGTTCTTAGATGGATGTCGCCGATTTACTATATTGTTGTAGTACTTCACGTCGTTACGATCGTCCAATTCTTCGTGGAAGGTTAGTGATTTATTTAATCAACTGGTCAGTGTTTCGGTGATTGGCGATCATGTTGACTTATCGTCAGTCGTTTATTTTGGTCATTCACTTGTGGGGGAACAGCAGAAGAACGTCCGGTGAATGGATGTTGATCATATCTGTCAGCTACATTTCTCAGCTTTTGACAAGATTACAAAAACTGAATACACCCCTGACAGGACCTTATTTATTGATGATCAATCCATCAGATCTCACGAGTTGGTAGGCAATTTGAAATTATGGGAATACGGGAATTGACTAGGCGATGCAAACGGTGAACTTGTTAAGGACATTTGGTCAGTTCTTCGGGTGGTAACAGTCATTCGAGTCTAACAAATCTATTCCGTAATAGCCAGGTGACAATAGAATATTAGAGGCCAAATCATCAGACATCAACAGATGCTGTCGATATAAATGGAAACATTTCAATCCACTTACAACTGACTTCAAAACAAACTATCTCCTGATACATCAGTCCAATTGGATTTTTCTGAGAAGCTTGGTATAATTAAAGCTGGTGTCTAATTAACGTTTTCATTCTAACTAGCATTACCTCCTCAATTTCTCAAACTAAAGTTGTGATAATGGAGAGAACTTCCAGAGCTTGTGCTTTCACTCTTCATTGATATCAATAAATAATTGATGGTGTTCCAGAAGATCGCTTTAAATTAATTTAATTATTTTCAATTTATTAGACCTGGAATCTTGAGAACAAATTTTAAAGTATCGAGAATAGGAACTTGATATTAATATCATAGTGAGCTTCTTCAGGACTGCTGGTAAGATGTCAGATCACGAAAAATCTTGTAGTTTTGGTCAGGATTTTTTAAAGGACAATGGTTGCACTAAATCTAGTCATCAATATCTTTTCTTCGGTCCAATATGCGATTCAAAATGGTCAGATATGATCAGAACATAGCTAGATGACCAAAAGCACTTCAAGCAGCTTCTAGAAAGCTTCAAGCTATGTCCACCTGGTCGATGTAACTGAATTCTCTGCGAGGCCCTGCAAAATGGAAGTTCCTCATGTAAGTGATGCTTCCGAACGGCTTTCTAACGAGTAATACCCTATCGATTTTGCGAAAGAAACTTGTGATCCTCGAAGGATCATCCAGGGTCTTCCAGCCTTTCATCTTCACCCAGTCCGTTCTATCCGATTATTCATTGATATCTCACTACATTATTTATAGTTGGAAGCAGGCTTTAGAATTAGACGATTCAACGGAGTTTTTCACATCTCCAAATAAACACTTCTGTTTAAATCATTGAACGAACCTATTCGGTATTCTCGCTTAGTTTGGCAGTCAGAGCGATCGAAAATATCTCGATTTTCAAACAGACTTTGTATCATTGAAATGCGAGAGGGATTTTGGTTTTCGTATTTGAAATTGGGGTATACAGTAGCTTTATCATTGAAGATATTCCTGTAGGGATTGCAGATGGAATTAACACAAACTATCGATTTTGAATTATTGCAACTGTCAAACTGTGTGAATTATTTCTGGATAACTGTTCATTTATGTAATTGCCTGATAGACGATCGAATTAGGTTATTGCAAACTGTTATATAGAGGAATGGGGCTGCATTATTTAATGAATATTAGGGAAGAGGGAGAGGTGATTTTATGGGAAAATCTGGTTTAATACAGAATCATACTTTTATCCACTCAATCGAATGAAGTAGTCAGTCGGTGTGATTGGCGAGATCATAGATGTCATTTTTAGTAATCTCATTGGTTATCTGTCCGATCAATCAATGAAAGACTAACGACAGAATAGTTTGCAATGATGAGTACAGGCTTGGGAGAAGAATCATTTGCCGCATGTAATTTAATTCTATCTTTCCAGTGTCTGATCAAGTTTCTGATGATCAGTTAAATCCATATGAATTCGCCTGCTCCGGTTCGGATGAAAATGGAATAGTGAAAATTATCATGACAATAGGATAGAATGCTGTGACACCGTAGTTGAAGTGTGCAGCTGATAATATATAATAATACTCATTATGGTGCGTGATAACCACTCTCATCATAAACGGTCACCATGTGAATGGACAATGACCCTCTGAACGTTAAATCTCGCAAATTCGCAATGCCCTCTTCATGTGTTCATAAACTCTAGATGTTTAATGTAGAAACACTATAAAGCGATAAACAAATTAAATTCATGTGAAATGCTTCCGATAATTTTGCAACATCTTTGTTGCAAACAAACTTATCACATATCAATCAGGTTTTCTGCTTCACAATTGAAATAATCATACCATTGGTCATTAATTAATTCCTTTCCCATATGAGGAAAACAGTTGTTTAATGTTGTGACCTTTTTTATTCCACATAAACGAAAACACGATGAGCAATTTAACTGAGCCTTCGATGGAAGTTCTATTGAGAGCTCTCCGAACAAATCTATTATTTCACTTGTAATTTCTCCTTCGCTATTTCTAATTCATGAACTCATCAAGTGCACGATCAATCTAATCATATCGTAAATAAATTTGTGTGGGTTTTCTATCCAAATTTCTCAATCCAATAAATGTCTCTGTACCTACTTTTGAATCAAGTTCATCATCTCAAATTTCTGAATGGAAGGTATCAATTATTCGAGATATTTTCTTCTTCAATTATCTTAAAAGGTATTTCTGCTCCTTAACAACCAAAACACTTGAACCAAAATTATTCCCCCATTCACCTTCGACTTCTGTACTTACTTACTGTTAATAGTTCATAAGTAGTTTACACACTGGAGGCGAAATATCGAACGCAAATAGGGGCTGAAAATACCCAGGAAATAATGCCAGTCAAGACTACGTGATATTTGCCAGTGTTATTAGACCCCGGTAAACTGATTTTCTGTTGTTTATCCAAGTCGATACATTACACCAGCAAACATTTAATCGACACTGTAGCTGTGATGATATAATCATGCTCAGTTCAAGAAACTGTTGGACAATTTATTAACAGCCCCAGCAAAGGCGAGTAACAAAGTGTGTTCTTTCGGATTATCTTGAAAAGTCCAAAGCAACAATCTCAGAGAGTAGAAAAAAAAAACGAAACTGACGAATTCGCTCTCTGTCATTGTCAAAGGTACAACCGTCCATCTGATTATGCAAATAGCCAGCGGTAGCCAAGGCATCCTAGTTTCCAGGCCGATTCCTCGGTCTCGGACGTATACAAACGTGAACAAACGGCTCACGACAGACCATACACTAGCACAATTGAACCCAGAAGTATTGAACTTTGCGTTTGCCGTAGAAGCTAATTCATGGCGTTGGGGATTAAGGGAATAAAATGTACGGATAGCTGCAGAAGGAAGATCGGTAAATAGGTATATCTGGATTTGGGGCGGTTTTCGGACGCTCATGGACCCAAGTGGTAACTCTACCTTCTTATTTTTTTAGTTTTTTTTCCCCTTACTGTTAGTATCCTGGTGGATAAAATATCACGATGAATCTAGAGTAACACAAAAATAAAGGAAGAACACGGGAAAAGCCCTAGGGACGAGAGCCACTACTCTTTATTTTCTACTTGACAAAAAACAGCAAGTCTAATAAAACTCTTGGGGCAACGTTGGAGATGGGTTGGAGCACAGAAATAACCCATTGACCACTCTCAGGGCGATTTGTTACTAAAGATTACGTCAGCCATAAATGTAGCTCACTAGCTACGGACACTATCACTCCAGCCAATGCGAATCGTCGTCGAGTATATGGTGGAAACTTTCGATATTATACGTCGGTAGATGGTGTAAATCTTACTGGAAGTATTGAAGAGTTTTTTGGTGGAGAGGATGGAATTTATATCGCCTGGAAAATCAGGTTCAGGTGTAGATGGATGGGAGGAGGATGTCTCTTTTTTTTATCGATCATCTGGCCAGGTTGATGATCATTACCTCTCGCTGAATTAAAACTGGCCGATGTACTTGTCTAAGTTTTTAGTCGAATTATACTAATTATAGCATAATAAAAGTGCCTATTTTTTGTAATTAAACTCCGACCTGCCCAGAATGAGATGCTCAAAAATTTCAATATCACACTTGAATGATCATTACTTATGAAAGATCACCCCTACCTTCAAAGTGACCTGATTTCTAGCGCACCTCTTTCCATGCGGCTGAAAGACCGTCGAAAAGTGCAATTCCGATATTTCGTTACGTCTTCCCTCCGGGATCAAACAGATTCATTTACTCGAATTTAGTCCCATTAGTGCCGTTACCAGGTCCCCGCAATGACACCATTCGGGTTATTCCCACAATACCTCTTCGGAGACCAGGTTATAATGATCGAGTGATTTCTGAAATCCCAGAATAATTAGTCCACCAGCATCATTCCATTCCTCTCGCTAATGAAACTGAGACCCCTTTGACGATACCCCATTGTCTTAATTCTTCCTCCTGACCCTGTCCCCTTGCTCCTTAAATACGGAATTTCCTCGGTTCCTCCATTATTATCACTTCGAATTTGAATCCAATTGACTGAAAGAGTTATAACCCCCTGAGGATAACAGTTGTTATGATGAGGATGGGAACAGCTGGAGGGATTCAAACCAGAGGGGGCAAGGAGCTTCATAATACCGTGAGCACCACCATATCGAGTTTATGCTAATGTTCAATAGACCTCTGGGTAGAATAGCATTTTGGCAATTTGGTATTCGGTACGGAATGGATCGATGTCATTGTTGAAGGAATGTGGTCTACGTCTAGCTGGCACAGCTCCGTGAATTTACGGTTATAGTGAATACAGTTGATGTCTATTGTTTTTAGGCACGTCAAACTTCAACTTTTATCAGCTCTATTTTATACCGGAAGTGAAATGAAAATATAAACTCTATCCAGAATGCCCGATCCTTGCGTTCTGTCTGGAATTCCACCGACTCCACGGTATATGCAGATACCTGATCAGGTGTCACATATAATTCCATTGAATTTCCTGCCTCCATCAGGCGCAACTGTGTACATGAGTCGTCTTCTCCATTAATTGAATCGCTCAGAAGAATCTCCTCGAACCTGATGCTGAATTGAATTGAAGTTGAGTTGCCAGATTAACGTGGATTAAGGGCTATTGTAAACACATGTGATCCTTCAATTTTCAGCAGTCGTACCTTTTACTCGGGATGAAAATAAAACAAAAATTGACGTTGTATAGAACGTCATGTCGTCGTGGTCTGACCAAAACTCAACCCACTCCACTTGGAGTGAAAACCGCGAAGGGACGTGAACTCGCTCTCACCGCTGAAACATAACCTCTCTTCTCCTCGCACACTCGCCCCCCTTCCCCTACCACTCTTTCCCTAGGTGCCATGAACCCTTGCTCATACCGTGTTCGCTGTGCCAGATTGTGCTAATTAATGCTAATTGTACGTACTAATAAATAACAGCATGAATAAACATATTCAGCATACAGCGGGGACACTCACGTGTAACCGTATCACGATGTAGTTTGCAATATTGCGTGAATGTATTGGTTGTCTGTTTCGAGATGGTATTTAGTACTGCGTGACATACACTACGTTAAATTGGAAGGCTGAAAATTGAAATATTTATTAATAGTCAATGCAATCAGTGAAACTGGAATCATAAAACATTTTGGGATTTTTTTTATTTTAACGGTGGGGGGTTGAGGGTTGGGTCGTTTACAAATTACGATTGCCTGAAGGGAAAATAAATGAATCATCAAACGTTAATTTGGGTCGATGGATCGGGTTATTCTATTTACCATTTTTCCTCCAATTTTGGGTATGATTTGTGTAAATTTGTAACATCTTTAGTTTTCGGAAATATCAATAGATATCGATGGTAATTTTACATCAATACAGCTTACACTCCTTGAATCGTTGAAATATCAATGCACTAAGATGACAGTATCGGACATAAGACGGTCTAATCGCATGATAGAATAACGATGTACATTTCCTTTGAACAATTCCTCACTGTTCTTTATAAAACGTTTAGCCCACCTTTTTGTTCATTAGTCGATCGATAATAACACAGTAGGATGTATATAACCTCACCAGCCGCTACCAGACCACCCGAAAAATTCAATTTCATAAACTGTCAATAATTTTAATACACCCGAAAATAGGTAATTGTTTGCGAATGAATTTTGAATTTCGGCATCTAGCTAAATGTCCCCTCATCCTCTAGGCGCATTTTCATTACAGGGCATTGTGTTACTGGCGTTAACCAAACCCAACACAGTTACGAAAGGTCTAAACCAGGCCAGACGGCGAATATTTCCTCCCCCGGCCCCTTGCATCACCCCTTCACGTGTCGCTCGGTTTTCGCCTCGAAAACGTGGAATTTTAATTCAGCAAAAACCGTTTCGGTCGGCTGTGGTAGTGCCAACGCAATGCACCAGTAAACTCTGCTATTATTATTGTTATTATGGATAATTATTCCTTTTTCCAGAGGATTTATGGACGAGGGTCGGTGGGTAATTGTCATTGAGTGGGCTTATTCTCTAGTGCATAATCATTATAGTCGAATTGATTGGAGGATGCGAGAGGATTGAGAAGGTGGAAATATATGTGTAGTACAGGTGAAGTACCTTGTTTTTGATCATGGTCTGAAATGGACCCGATTCACATCGAGAAAATATTGTAAATGGCATTGGAAAATGAGGCATGATGGAGTGATGGTTGGGTAGAACCTGTAAATGAATCGAAATTAAGTTTGTAGTAGTTAACGAAATGGGTGTAGGCGTTAACTGAATGAACAAAGAAAAGGAAAACTGTTAATGAAACCTCATGGGATCTAATACCACAATTTAAAGTAATTCCAGATCAAAATATGTGTCTTTCCTGGTTATAGACTGACTCGGAGTCAGGTATGATCCTGCGCCATTTGAAGTTTTATTTGAATGTTTTCTCATGCATGAATTTTCCAAAACATGAGTGACCTGAATAATTCAGATGACAAAATTCTATAGAAATGAGAATACTTTTATTGTCCTCATAAATGTTTTGGTGGAAATATTCCGAGAAGGTCATTATACCCACAAACTTTTCGTTCTCGGTGGGTTTTAATAGTCGCATTTGTGCTGGCATTTTCATTGAAAACATTCTCATGTCCCAAAACTTTTCTTCCCTCTACTATTTCCAACATATTCATTCAAAGTATGTTTCTGGATACTATTGAGGCCAAGTTCCAAAAATTAATTTAGTTAATGTAGAGCAAACCTTGACGTACTTAAAATTATTGATAGCTACTTTTACTTGTATACAATCCGAAAATTCAATTACAGAGTTGCGATTCCTCAGTGAATTGTTGGGCCAATGTCATATCAAGACTGAAATATACATTTCAAAATTGCCAAAAACAATTTTCAACCGGTGCATCTTCATAATCCAGGAGAAGCTGTTCTCAGAATTCCCTCCGTAATTTTTACAACTGCCACCCTTTCCGAGATTTGTATTCCGGATATATCTGCAACGACTACGATGACGCATCGCGATAGTTCTTTATCTTTATGACCTCTTCCTCTTGCCCCATACCGACTAGGTCACGGGTGCAAAACTCGGATGTGCAACAGTGCGACACGAAGCTACCTGCACCTTATGAACTTTCCTCTCCTAGCAGAGGAAAACCCTCAACCAATTAAGACAAGACCGCGATATTACAGGAAAGAAGATAAGTACAAAAGTCTGTAAATGCTTACCAGAATTAATTATCGAGCATTAGAGTTCCCTCAGTGACGAGTAGAGTGAGTCCTAAATCACTATATGATTTTAACCTTTCGGATTCCACCTCAATATTACAACGGACAATACGGCATTAAAATGATGTATATACTATATACAATAAGTAGAGCTTAAAGAGAAACCAGAAGTACCTGACAGCATATCGCTAATTAGACATAATCATCCTTCAAATCTATTATCCTAAACCAGAGCATCAACAACTTCATAATTTCCTAATTTTCAATTGTTCCTATAAGCGGGCGAGGGAAGCCTCCAACCAATTAAGACAAGACCGCGATATTGCAGGAGCGAGATAAGTACAGAAGTCTGTAATTTCTTACGGAAATTAATTATCGGGTATTATATTTTACCGGTGCTGAGCAGACCAAGTCCAATATCATTATCTGATTCCAATCTTTCTGATTCAAAGTCAGTATCGCAATGACTCAGCAGCACATGTAAACAATTTCTCCATTATGTGAATAAGGTAGCTATATTATGTCATCTGCAATACCATGGTGCTAATTAGAGCTGTTGGAAATACCAATTAATTATCTCGAATCGAACATATCGACACCAGATGTTCTCACATCCTTTTTCATTTAAAAAATGGGATCACAGAATAAGTGAATTAATCAAGCGAAATAGTTGTGTATTCCTCCGAGTCCCTTTCGAGAAAATAGTAAAAGAGATAGGGACAAAAGGCAAAGCTTTGCATCTGTAACGCCCCAAGGATTTCGCAACTGAAATCGTAAAAGGGGCTTTCACCGAGTAGGTCCAAGGGGTGGAAGCAGTATATGGTTAAGGTGGTAATGGTAGTGGTACCCATTGCCCGCGAAATCTAGTACTGCTAGGGTTGGTAGGGTTTGCCAGTGGTGGAGATGGGCAGCATGGGGCGCCGGAGGGAGGGTAGGGATCTAGAGCCGAAAGTGGAGGAAGGGGATGTGCAACTGGCATTAATCCAGAATAGGTAAGAGCCGAAGTATTCGTAGCAAGAGGGTCGGAGGACAAGCGTTCGGGTGATGGTAGGAAGGGAGGGAAAAACAGAAGGTGTGGGTAGGAAGAAGGGGGATAATGCGCCCACGATAAAACTAAGCCAGCTAACACCCGGATAAAAAGGAGACCTGGTGGACGCTTGGCAGTGTCACCAAATTGCTCGAATATTTTGCACCACTGGGGTAACCTTCCCACCATATCTATCTCACTTGCACTTTTCTCACAGAGGGTTGGCCATCTAACAGAGAAACTAGACCGCTTGACCGCAGTTCCGTGGGCATGGCTAGTGTGATAAAGTTCCGGTTTAAGGCAACGCTCTCCATTTAACCTCATCCCTTTTCTCCTCTACCTTTGTTAGATGTCTTCCTCCTGAAACTGCCTCACGAGATGGTGAAAAAACATATCCTAGTGGATTGGTGTATTTCGTCTGGTCACTTCAGCTCTCATGGCTTCATATAAAAAACTTTCTCTTCGAAAGCCTGAAGACTTCTAGAGGAACTCCATCTATGAGTTCCGGAACGTCTGATCAGGTATTGATCTTGCTTAGCTACAGAATGACATATCTACTAAACCCAAATCACAAGCTCTATATCACAGGACTCACCCCTGCTACATAATCTGCTCGGAATCACCACACATGTACGATGATCTACTCCGGTTATTCGTAAATTTTATAGTGCATAGGGGAATCCCAGTATCATCGCTGCAGCGACCTATAAAAATGACTAGTCTTGGTATATTGTCAAGGTTAATCTGTACGATAGATACGGGCCGCAGCCAACATGGAGTTCTCAGTAGAAATAGGGGTAAGGCGATTTGTCACGATTTCGTGGTTAACGGATATCGCGTTTTCCCTTCTGCGCCTGAACTACCATGGTTTATATGCACACAGATATAGAGATGGTGTAGGGGTTACCTACGGGTACCTTTCGAACATCGTCGAGCTGCACGGGGTTAAGGGTTAATTACACGCTACCGCGTAACGCGTTTGGTGTATCCCCCTCCTTTCTATAAGGGTTAAACTTTGGACACCATTGATTTGTGGAGAGTTACCACCCTACTGAGAGTGCAGGAAGGATAGAGGATAGGGTGGGAGGAGGGGAGCGAAGTGAGAGTCAACCACTTTCCGCGCTTGTGAAATCGCGTTGGTGATCCGGAAACTTACTTAGCTAGGGTTAGCTAGTCCTTTCTCATCTATGTATTGTGTATAGAGATGTTCAAGACCAGAGACTGCTTTAGGAATCGTAGTCTTGAGGTGATGATGGCGAAGGTTGAGGAGATGGTGAACAGAGACAGAAATTGTGAGGTTTCTAGTCTCATCCTCGTAACAACTTAGTTGCAGTACTCTCAAATACAGACCATCTTCCCAAGGCTCTCCATACTCTCAGGATATTTAGCTGTAGATGAGACACTTCCTGCTATTTCACTATGAAAATTTTCCACTCTCATGGGATTTGTTGGTAGATACTGGTGTACATGGTGCAAACATGCTCACACAAAACACCGGAGTTGTGGATCTGTTCACTTGATTCTACTTTTCCCCTCACACCACCAGTCACAGGAGAGGATCGTTCGTGTAAATGTGAATACGTGAATTTCAACCTCGATATAGACCTATTTTACCCTGTGACGTGTATATTGAACACCGGAAAGATACAGATACTGAATCACAGATTCATTCCACGAAACTGCGGGTAGTGGAGGACTTGCTAGTTTCACAAACTAGAAACTGCCCGAGGGTATTTTCCAGTAACTTGGCATTTACCAATTTGTTTCGAAGGTATCTCAGATGACTCCGGTTTTATTTGATAGTATTTTGTGTTTTTGTTCTGCACTGTGTACGTGCTGCAGGCCTGATACGTGCTGCAGTGAATCATGGTGAAGATGAAATTAGGATCTCAACTTGATCAATTCGCGATTTTTTTTTACTGCTTCCACAGAAGGAAGGAGTAATTCTCCAACAAATCCGGATTTCGATGGTCTTTGGGGAAAAGCGAGTAACCACAAAATTGATAGTGGCAGGTAGAACAGACAAGTTAGCACAATAGGGGGAACAAAAAAAGGTGAGGTGAGGATCGATATGAGCGGAAAAAAACCCAGTCGTATTGGTGGGTGGTTCGGGGGCAAAAGAGTGAAACAGATTTGTATATATGCGTCAGTGCCGACATTGGTGGTAGTACGTGCGAGAATTGGGAGTTGGGTGGGAACAAGTGGGTGCACGATAGTGCAATCTTCCGGCGGTGTCGCGTTTTCCGGGTGAACGATTTCGCACAGCTACTTCCACCCACCACTACCTCTACCACCTCTCTCATTCTCGTTCTCCCTCCCACAATTCGTGGTTGGGTTTTCTTCGAGTTCCCTTTACTCACTTTCTGCAACTGCCACGTGTTCGTCCTCATGAAGATGTTCGTTTTGGACAAAGGTTTCTGAATAGAGGTTACAAGTAGAAACGGGTGCCTACGTAGTCAGCCACTACTGGTATTATTTACTGAGTTTCAATGAACTCTTGTCGGAATAAAGACCGGGCTTCGAGGTGATCCAGTAATCACTCGTTAATAAAGCTGCTGAGAATAACTCTATCACTATGGAATTGTGTTAATGATTGACGACGTCATTAACAAAAACATGAAGATGAATCCCGTAGCCCTGGATTCAGTTCTCATACTACTGTGAATTCAGCCATTTCGAATAGCTATCTGTACCTCTACTATCTGTATTTGGCTTGCTCCACTATGGTTGCAAATCTCTTGAGCTCATATACCTGAAAGTGAAGGGAATGAGAATGCGGGCAAATTTCCTGCTGAAACAGCTACGGGATTTACGGGAAATTCTGCAAAATTTATAAGTTTGAATTAAGGGGAAGATACAATCTCTCTTGTTCGCATTTCACTAGTATTTCATTTTTTTCTGGTTCCTTGTTTTCTTTGTTTGCATTCAGAGTGTTTATGGGCATAAAGTTTATTTTGCCGGTAGCTTTTTCAGACGTCACTTATCAACTATTGTGCAGGAATGAAAATACTGCTGCTAACACCTTCAGTAATTTATTTCTGCATTTCATTGGAATTAGTATTTTCCAATCACATGCGGATCTAGCAATGTACAAGAGCTGGAAATCAATTTGTAAAACGTAATAGTGTCCTCAGAATGTGAACAACCGCTCATCTCCATCCCCGAGGGTACATCGAACTCGATTGATCAAAGCCAGATTGTTCAGTTGAAGAGGGAAAGATGAATTAATAAATTGAAATATCTCACGATAATATCTCCATTCCCATTTGTTCAGACACTTAACCAAGTTGGTAAAATACTTCAAACTTAATTCCATTTTTTGATCGTGAATTACCATGGAGGGTAAAATTGCTCCGAGAGAAATGGAGATGAAGGAAGTGACGGGTAATCGTTCGTGACGTTTTCAATGAAGAAGCGTTTAAGAAGTTGAGAAGTCGTTAGTTCAGGTCCGGTCGGTGCACTCCGGTAGTCCGTCCACTCCCATAGAAAGCGAGTGAGTGAGACCGAATGGGTCTCTATACTACGGGGACAGGAGGGGAAAAAGGAGGAGTGAGAAGTTTTGCTGGTAGGAGGCATTGGCTATCTAACAGGCTGAATTTGAAGAGGTAAAGCGAACCTAGATAGAACCCGAGTGAGGGAGAGAGAGAGAGGGAGGAAAGAAGAAATGAGCTATCATGTTCGAAAACTCGAGGAGGATCGACTTCGAATCCTGTCTTAATGGGGACGTCATTCTAGATAAATTGCTGGGTATAGCTGTGACGAGGGGAGCTAGCAAGCAGAAGGACCCGTATGAGTACGTGAGGTGAATTTGGTTATGCAGTTGGAAATCGTCTTCTGACGAGTCGTTATGAGGTAGCTGCTCTTTACCAGAAATTCCACTGAGCTTGAGCCTTAACGAGGAGAAACTTTTGGTGAGGATGGCAGGAGAAAAAGCTGGGCGGCTCATCAGTTGAGACAGAAAGCTTGAAAAAAAAATACCAAAGATCGTCCGAAAAACGAAGCCCTTTTGGCTCGGCATTTCACTGAGTTTACTTCACTACCTGGTGAATACGAAACGGCAATTCATCTCAATACGAAACGGTATTCGATAACCCCACCATATTCAGAAATGGAAATGCTCATGGAGCGGAGCGATTCTATATTCGCGAAGGAGGTTCTTAGTTGCTATTGGTATACACGCTTTTCAGACCAATTGAAAACCCGATGGAGTTGAAAGGACACACTGTTATCCAATTCAGTGCCCCTGTTTTTTTTTATCATCTTTACCTACCCGCCTGGGTTGCCGTTAGCCAATAGTTCTTGGGAAAGAAATTTTAGTAACAATGCAGATTATTCAGAATACAGAATACTAGCAGCCATCGTGGACCCATGGGGAGGGTTGGGGGAGATGTGAGTAGTGCACAGTGGTTAAATGCGCGAGCTGAGCCGTTTGTTCAAGATCACATTCGCCGTGTCAATATAAATGTAAATGTCATTGAAACGGGGCGGGGGGGGGGAAATGGGAATATCGTACAAAGCCCAGCCGCACACATCGAAATTCCCAAGAGCACGATTGAACACTACGAATATTGCGGATGGCCGTGTGGGACCACGCCGCAATTCAATCGCCCCACGGATTGGTACCTAGAAATGCCGCGTATTATACCTCATTTTCGGAATGTTGAGAGCGGAAATCTCAGTGTAACTCCCCAGTGTCTATCAGAAATTATCGAATGGAAATTGGATGTTTTTAGTTGAGGAACCTCTCTGAAGAAGGGTAGGTTTTGTCCACCTGGGATGGGCGCTCTCCGTCGAGAGCGTTTTTCAAAAATTTTTGGCATTCAGCGAAACGTATGATGAAGGGTCAGTTTTTCAACCACCAAAATGTCAATCTACTTTGATCACCAACATCATAATTGAAAAACGAATCTCCAAGTGTTAGTTTTTATAGATTGTGCAAGGTTCTCTGGATCGACCTCCACTTACCCCAACTAGGACGACCAGTTTGAAACCCTTTTCATTTTCAACTACTTCGAATACACCCAACTCTGTCGTCTGTTCTTTTATTATTATTCCACACTGGCAACCATTCTCTCCTTTTCATCCTTCCGTATTATACTTTACACAGGTCTTATATTCTTTTCGGTCCGCGCATTTGCCCTCGAGCTGCACACAGAAACCCAGGGCTGGGAAATTTAAAACTCCATTTTGGAAGAGAACGAGAGAGAGAGAGAGAGACAGCGGCCGGAAGAGACCAGGCGGGCTTTAATTTAAAAACTTAGCGTACCAACCACCGTACATTCGTGTTAAGTTTTCATTTGAGAGAAACGGTTGCCAGAAGTGGACGATAGTACAAATACAACCAGCCAGTGGGGTTGTATGAGTACATTGGTTGAATACAAAAAAGCGAAGCGAAGTTGTAAATGGATGGGTTGCAGATCGGCCCTGGTGAGAGAGATAGAAATTGGATAGAGTTACATCAGTGTGGAATCGTAAATATTCTTTCTATTGTCATAAGTATAATTTTGGAAAATGCCCAGCATTGGCTGCAGTGGTGGGCCGTCAATGTGGAAGAGGTTTGCAAAAAAATTTGCGTGTTCTTCTCCCACTTCTTGCTTCTCAAAGGAGACGAAATAAAGTTTACAGGGGTTAGTTCTTCATCCTCTCCTTCCCCCTTCCGTCGCTCTCTTGCATAAAGGTTTTAAAGAATATAGCTCGGCGATTCCTCCGGATAGCGAGAGTTTCACAGCTATGCCACCCAAGTTGGAAAACTTATTTCACTGTATATGCCCCTCCCCCTTGACTTCGGCCCCTCTCATACTTGCGGCTTGGGTGCTGTTATACGCTTCCCCGTATTTTATTTAGTCTCCGCGAGGAGTGCAGACTGGGTATGGTGGAGCGGTCGTGAAGTCGACGAGGATGACGAGCACAAGAGGAATAAAAAGACGGGAATAAAGAGGGAAGAGGAAAAAAAACAATTTTAAAATGATGGTATACAGCGAATGGGGAAAAGTACGTGGAGTACGTTATTTTTCATTATTACTGGTGGTGCAGGGATGGCTGTGGTAATTTCACCGCTAATTGTCAATTTTCCAACACCCTGGGACACTTGGTACGCCCCTACCCCGCGATCCCCGGTGATTAATTTCATCACTTATATTGTCACTGGCTCGCTGGACGCATTCGTTAATTTCATAATCCCTCTCCAAAACTGTGTCTCCGGATGTCCGATTTTATTAATTCAGATTTGGATTTAGTGACGTCATGAATAGTCGATTTGACGTGAACGTGGGAAGTGGAGGAATTGAAAAAATTGAAAAACTCGTAATTCCAGTTTAATCTTTGTATTTTCAGCCAGAAGTTTTTAGTGGGTTGAGTATAGGTAGAGGTGATAAATATATCTGCGTATGAGGCAAATCCTTTAAGAGATTGATATTCTGACTCCTGGGAAATAAAAACTTGTGTTCGACAGGACTTTAATATTTTTTATTTGACTTTAACAGGGGAAACAAAGAGAAAGTAATATTTTTTATCTCTTGGTTCAGAAGGGCCATAAAAACGGCTATTAGTTCAGATTTGGCCATTGAAGCAGGAGAGCTGCTCCCGCTATCGTCCGACGGATAATACCGTTCACCTGTATTTCTTAGGATTGGCTGAGGCGAAAAATGTTTGTTTATTATCCAAATATTTGTGTCATCCTTTTTTCTATAGGTCAGTATGAAATACCAACCGGCACGTGAGAGTGCAATAAAAAGCAATTGAAAATACGAAATCCTATCAAGATCCCCGATGTCAGTTCCACAACGACGTTGGAATTATGACATTGAAGATCCACACTTTGGTGTTGCACATGGAGCTGACATTTATTAATTTTTTCATTCTATATGACTCAAATGAGGCATTTGTGCTGCCTAGCACCACAAGGTTCATGAAAACTGCAATTAATTCAGATTCGGCAGTTAAAGTAATTTAATGAAAAGTACATCTCGTGGTAATGCGGCGTACGTACGGCTGGGAAGAATGAAAAAACTTTTAATTCTTGGTTAATCGTTATGATTTCACCCCGGAGTTTTCACTAGTGTGAATGAAGGTGGAGAGTAGGTGAGGGAAATGGTGTACAATAAAAGGCCCGCACTGGTTTGGGGGAATTCTGAATCGGCGGGCGGTTTTCCCATGCCACCGGGGACTCGTACCAATTTGGAAATGAATATTTCGTCCCGTTATCTAGCTCCCTTCGGGCCAACACCCCTGGATACCTCTAAAGCACACACCCAGTAGTCTTGTACTCAACCTTCCACGCTCCATAGTCTACGTGTATAAAGACTGGGGAAATTAACTCGGCTGAATGTGAAATTGAATTTATGCCCTTATAAGTTTCCTTCATTTCCTTGACCCCACGAGACTACCCGCGTACAGTCTTTCCTCATTCCGAGAAGTTCTTTCTTTTTCCTTATTCTTGGGTTGAGTTACCTAGGCGTGAAGTTATTAATTAAACTCGATCCTAACCTCATCCATATTCCTTCTCACAATCTTCTTTATTTATTTTTCTTTTAACACTATTTTTCCTTCATCGTTTTAGCTTCTGAATAAGGAATTATACTCAGCTGCAACTTATTCAAGCCAAATGCATTCCCACTGGATACCGTGTCTTTGAGAGCTTTCAACTTTAAACATTGAAAAGATTTTTTTTATGCGAAGAAAAAATCCCATAACAATTACTAAAAATTTGAAATCGAAACAAACGATAACAAACGATAATCACCAAATACCATTAACCAAAAACACACAATTTTTCCACTCACAAACTGAAGAAGAACAACATGAGAAAACAACGATAGAAAATCCTTATCAACCCAGTCTTCTTCCACGAAATATAGCCATACCCTGAATGCTGTCGTATCGAACCAGAATAAATGGAAAACGAGAGAGTCTCTTGGATTTCACAGGTCACTTCGAACTTGTGGATTTTCTCCTTTTTCCTCACCTCTCACTACCCTTTTTCTATATCCAGGCCCATTTCCAATAGTTTTGAAACGTTTCTGAAAACTTCCAACTGCACGACACACTGAGAATGAAATAGAAATGTGTGTGCAGTTTGTCGTGTGCTTCTCAGGGCGGAGACAGGGGATTGGGGAATGGGCTGGGGAAAGGGAGACAAGGAAAAATAGATAGAGTAAAAGTATTTTGTCTTCATGTGTTACATGCTCCATGTTCACATGCCCCTTGGTCCCTCCTGCACTTGACTTAATTTCAAATACTCAGAGCTGTGTATTTGTACTTGTTGAGAGGGGCAAACAGTGATGATCTTTCTTAATGATAATTGATGAAATTATTTTCTCGGATGGAAAATTTACCAACGTGTTGTCGCTTTTTGCAGCTGGGGATTATGTAGGTGGACAAGGGGACAAACGACTTGACAAGCAATGACAGTTTTTTTGCCACGTTCATGGAAACGTTCGGATGTTTTTTGATAAATGGTCTGTAGATATCAGTGGCAAGTTTTTCAAGCGTCACGAGAGGAGGGTGGGAACAACGGAAGCATGGGTTTCTTCCTTGATACTCGGTCATTTCTTTCCGTATACACATTGGCGTGTAAACCGATGGCAGAACACCGGAAAGATGAATTGATACAAGTCACGCGTGTTTTATGATCAGTCAGGGGATGTTGACAGTTGTCAGGAGCATTTGACACTCCTGCAAGTCAATTTTTCTGCTGTCATAATTTATTTTTTTTAGTGTAACGTCTGGATTTACTCAGTTTTTATTGATGTGGTCGATGGAATCTGAAGGGAAAGGCCTATCAAGTTTTCAAGTCAAGGGCTGAATTGGTGCCTGTCAGGTTTATATGAATACGAGTGGTAGTTTCATTTTTGAGACGTCGTGGAATTCATCAACATATATTATACATGCACAGACCAAACTCACCCCAATCAGTGAGCCGATCTCCACCTGATCAAGCAAGTCCACCATCCTAGAACGGCAGGGATAGCCCCTATGGTAATTAGGAATTTTAAATGCCTGATTAATAATTTATTGAGTTTAGCGATATAATAATTTTATGTGCGAATCTGAATCGGGTATATTCCACTCAGATCCCAATTTCTTAGTGATCCACTTCATTAGATAAAAATACATGGCATTAGTTAAGTCGGGGTGAGTTTCAACTTGGGTCACAATTTAATCAGTACCTCTGATATCTCTGAACTCTCGCTAGTTAAATTTTTATATTTTATACAGGTCACCGTGGCTATTTCCACGGAATTGGTTCATCCATCACCCTAAGATGTATGTGACTAGATATATCAATTATGGTAGATCCTAATTGTTCGATTAAAATCACAGGACATCCCCTTGTACTTGAATTAAATTCACACCTATCACCATAGCAGCAGTATTCTCAACAATCCCCACTCCCATCGATTCAATCGTCTCGTTGTACCAAATATTCCCGAAAATTTAGATAAGAAAAAAGAAAATGCGCTCGGTACTCGTGATATCGCGGCAGAATACGAAAAATCCAGTTCCTGAGTGGTAATCTTTAAAGATGCAGACTACACAGCCACCACCGAAGAATTTGGTTACCCGTGAGACTACTTCACCCTTCCGGTCACGCCTCTCTCCTTCGTGTCGGGGCCCAGCTCGCGAAAAATCCCCTGCGTCTCTCACCCCCCATTCCACACCCTGTTTTTTAACCTCTGGCACCGGTGAACTGCACAACGGCTACCGCCATGGGAATCACTCGGAGGTTTTTGTAATCGAGTCTTCTATTCGTGCCTTAACCCCACCACTCCCCTGAGGTCATTCTCCAGCGCTCGGTAAATCTAATTGCTCTCTGTGCACCGGGCAGAATAATTTTCCAGCTGCGTCGTTCTTTTTCCACGTTTGTAAAGTGCATTAATTCGATTTGCTCAAAAGCCACGCTTGTCATGGCACATTGGATTATCATTTTAGAGATTTTTTATTTCTCTGTTGCAGGACGACGAGCGCGAAACATCGACATTTTGGACGGTGGCTCCAGTCATCGAATGCTGACACTAGATTCAACAGCAGAAGATTACAACTGTGAGTATATTTTCATGTAATTAAAATTATCGAAACTTTGAAACAATTTTTTAGTCGAATTATGTAGTCGTGATCATAACCACGATTTTTATCCATCGCCTCGTATTTACATCACAATTTCCGCTAATCAGGGGTGAAGATCAACGATATATCAGACAGCAAACCTCTCACACCGAATTTCCAACAATAAAATGGTTAGGATTCTATTATTTTTATGTCACAACATCACCGTATATTTTTATATGCTCTCGTTGAATTTTATTCGAGATATTTCAACCAAGTTTGACCCCCTGCAGCTGATCAATGACGCGAAAAACTACGGCATTCATCGCTGCCACAATTTTTTTGTCCGGTCATACATAAGGGGAAAGGGGAGAGTAGAAACCCCATATGAAGATTCGATTTTTCTTGTTCTCTCTTTTTCATCCCATTCTTCTTTATTGCGTTGTGATGCCTCGATGGTGATCGCGTGATGCACGATTTTTGGGGTGAAATATCAAGAAAGGAGAATTTCTCCTTTTATCGAGAGGGAAAAACTGATACACCACGGATAATGATTTCTGTTACACCACAATTCTTCATTTGATAAGTTATATCATTTAGTTTGCAGTTGCCTCGTCACGATTGTAATACTGTAGTAATGTAATTTCTCCGCCCTGTGATTCCACAAAGTTTAATGCAATTGTGTGTAGAGCAGGGAATATTAGTCACGCATTTGGAATTTCAGGGTACTTGTTTCAGTGATCAACGGTGTAATATGTTTGCCTAGATGTAGACTCGCTGAGGCCTTCTGTTTATCACGATTGTCGAGTCAGTAATGTTGACTGCTGTACAGTGCAGCTTGTATTAGACGTATCTAGGGGAGAATTCGAAGCACTTTGTCACCATACCATAAAGTTTGATGAGCATGGGTGAGGGAGATCGGCTTTGGATTAATTTATTGCTGAATATCCTCGACAATTTCAGGCACATTATGCCGCAGAAGCTACTTCATTTCACATATTATTAAAATTAATGTGCACGCACCTTCAGTAGATGGCATATTGTGATGTACAAAATAACAAAGAAATTGGTAAATTAAATTTAGAATTTTTAAGTGACAGAACTGTCAGTTCCACATCACATTAACCAATCAGATAATTTTGACGCAATTTCAAGATAAGTTTTCTCACATCATTCAGGTCACGGCAAGATCATCATGTCCATGATAATCAGCCAACCCCAAAGAACATGAACATCCATAAATTCATCGACAATTCCAATCCCCAAAACTTCGATAAAGTACGACTCACCCACGCTGATGTATCAAAGATCGTGGTATGCATGAATTTTCGCCGAGTATTCGCGCAACACATCGTCCCGAGAAGGTACACAAAGTTATTCGACACTAGTAGACCGCAAGTCCTGGAAGGGGGGGGAGGGGGTATGTAGTACTTTCAAGACGAAGTACCCGGTTTGCGGTATGAATATGAATGAAGGCCCGCCGTGAGAAATGCCAAATAAAATAATTCAAAAAGTGACGTTGAATGCACACGCGATTCTTCCCTCATTTTTTCACTCTTTTCCTCTCGCCTGGTCTCCCTCACTTTCCCTCTCTCTCTTGAGCTCAACCGGCAACTTTTCACGGTGTGTAACGAGACGTCAAGAGCCTCGAGTTTGCGTCAAGTTGCCGCTACGTGTCGAGATGAAAATAAATTGTGAAATATTAAATTTTTACGGTGGAACAAAAAGTCGTTTCTGAAGTCATGTTAAAATATCATGTTTTTACGGTATTAACGATGTGAGGAAGTGGATGAGGAAAATAGGAACAAAAAAAATAACAAAACGAAATCATTAATGCGCGAGTGGGAGAGAGAATGGAGGAGGGAAAAAACTTGAGTTCAGTCAGACGTACAGAGTCTTTGTGGAGAAATTGTTGAAATACTCGCTTCTGTACATTTAATTTTTTGTTTTCCCGCGAATGAGGAAGAAAACCGAGGACAACTCAAAAACATTCATCACGTTCTACTGGCTAGTATTTTGCACCTTGGCCCTTTCTGTTATAACCGTATCTTTCAAACATTGCGATGAATTATTTGTACTGGAATGATCATGTTTCATGGACGTGTTGTCACAGAATGGTTGGAATCGAGCATCGTCAGGTGAACAAAAAATTCAACATGAGAAGAGAAATGAGACATCGTTGTTATGCTTTTCTTAATGGTGTTCTACACCCTTTCCCTTAATAATTACATTTTTCTCATTTTGCTGATAAATTATCGATCGGATCGACAATATTTCTTATTCTGTTATACATATAAATAACACTAAGAAATATTCTGTTCATAAAAAAATTATTTCTTTGAATTTAAATAATTTCTCCCACAACACAGTTTATAGCAATAAAATGGAATCCCGTTGAAATCAACAATCGTTTTCGTCTGATTCTGTCGAATGTATTTTTACCGCCGCTGCATTTCACGCAGGAAACCATTTTTTTATTAATGTCCCCATTTTTATTTCATCCACCTCGTTATGTGCCAGCCGCATAAAGTGATGGTAATCCATGACAATAATATCCCGACACCTCATTAGGATCAATCGTTGCATCCCAGACCACATTAATTCATATTCACCATCAGCCATGATTACTCTTGGGTTACCTCACATTTCACATCCGCCAGCCGATCCCAACTTATTTTTGCCTCCAATTACATTCGTTAAATTTTCAACGGTAGGATATACATAAGTCTCACGGCTTCAAATTAAATACTGGATTAATGTAAGAGGATGCCAGCAGCACTTTTTTTTTCGTTTCGATTCTCTGAGTTACATTGCAGTGCCCACTGTACACGAAAACAAACACGAGGAAACAAGATGCAAAGGAGCGTGGGGGTAAGGGGTTGGGGCAGTAGATGAGAGAAAAAAATTGCAGAGAAAGGAGAGCATAGAGACTGAAGTAACGAATAATCCTGGCTTTACTGGGGGGCGGACGAGGTGGGGCATTTAATTGCGTTTCTCCTCCTTGGGTCGATCTTTGACGGAAGTAAATAAGGGTGCCATTTTACATACCCCCAAAGAGACATTTACGCAGGAGTCTTTCATTTGTAAAGTATATTTACTTTTCTGACTTTCTGTTTTTTCTTCTCTCCTTTGTAAAGGCAGTGGGAGAAACTCGATAACCCACTATTTAACGATTGTTCGCGCATCGAGTGAGGGGGGGGGTGAGAGTCAGGAGGGGTGGTGATGACGAGAGAAATTCAATTCCGAGGACATCGACCTACAATTAATGCTGACCTGCGACGAAAACTTAATTTCAAATTCTAAATTTCTGTTTAATCATTCAAGAAGAAGCAAATATCATAGAGATTTACTCAAATTTGATTAATAACATCCGCTGATCTTGAGCTGTTGGAAAAAATGTGGGTGGTGAACGACAGCTTGACTTTCCATCCGGCAAGGATTTTTCTAAATTTGATAAGAAATTTATTCGAATTCATAATGCGAGGAATTATGAATTCCGGGGTGAAATCTACTGATTGTGCTTCAACAACCCCTTCGCCGTGAGGGGCGAGCAATTCAAATATGGATATAATCGGAAATATATGGAATATATAATATGGAAAATGACGAAGAGACAGAGAGAGAACACTCCTCATGTTTATCAGCTCGAAATGCGTCTGACAGATTTCACTGTTGTTTCCGTAATTTCAAAAACAATTACTTTAAAAAAATATTCAAGTACAAGTTTAAATAGCAGCTGAAATATTAATGAATCACCCCCTAAAAACTTCTATATACACCTGGCTGCAAGATATCCTTGATAGGATGGACACGTCACAACTCTCAGAGGTTTAAAATTAGTTCCACCTCATAATTTAGTCACATTGTCCTTCATTTGTGATTAATTAAATCAAGTAAATGATACCTCATCCGGTTTGCTATAAAAAATTTATGAAAAAACTGAGTGAAAGACAAAATTGGGGTGAGAACAAGTCCGTTATATTCAGCATGATCATAGTTAATCTCTTTGTTCAGTGTGAAATGAGAATTTATAGCTATTAGACTAGATGCACACCGGCTTGCTGTTTCTGTCCCTGCAAAGGCTAATGCTCAATGATAATCCTCTGGTTGGTGGCACTGGACGTGCTTTTTAGTGGACTATGAATCTCAACGATTTACGAGCATCATATCGGCCTGGGCACTATAGGGTTGGGGAGGGGGAGGAGGTATAGCAGAGTGACCTGGAATCGAATTCGACTAACGGTCTTTGTCATTTCCGGATTCTAGCATTCGATCAGAGGCCCAGTGTACCACTGTGCCTCGGGGTCAAATGTGAAAACAATGGGCAATGGTCAGAGCCACTGTCTTGTTTGTTTATTTAGCGTACGGGGTGCATTATTGTTGAGGACTGAGGATAATGGGGGAGTGGAGTTGTGATGATAAAAGCTGTTCTGGTCTTCATTATGGAGTGAAGTGATTCGAACTATGGAGGATTATCCGTTGGGTCTTATGGTATTTGACGTTATCTTCTGATTGTTTTTTTTTCTTTCCCGATGCGGAATTTTTCGATAGCTGTATTTTCATTTCTTCCCGGTGGAAATCTAAATTATTGTATTTCCATTTTTTTGCGCTTTATTAGGTTGCAATTTTGTTCAATTGGTTTTACTGGCGGATAGAAGTTTTGTAATCGACTGCTTTTTGAATTTTCTTTTTTTTTATCATCATTTTTAAGCCTCTCAAATGCCCCAGTTGGGTAAGACATGAGAAGGATTCTCATGCTGGGTATTCTTGGATCATTCATGGAAAGTCGTGAGATATTTTTGGTTTATGTGCGAAAAGCTGCCGTCAATCATGAGCGATGTGGACCAACCAGTGGTTCATGTTGAAGAAGTCTGGATAATTCTCTCCTTATTCTGGTTCATATTGTACAATTCTTGATCGATTGTGGTCGTTACGAAGCAATTCTTAAAACCTGGCCAATTTAGGACTAATGTTTGGCTTCACATTCATGTAGATTTGGGCTCCTCCATCACTCCTAGCCTATTCTGGACCATTGTAAGCAATTTTTCAAATGGAGTCTAGAGGGGGCTCTGGATGGTTTTTTATTTAGCCACCCAATGAATGATTTCTTCAACTCATTTCGTTTAATGTATTCCTTCCTACTAATTTAAAGGAGAAAATAAATCGCTCCTGGTTGAATATCCATGGATTTGGATATCTTAAATCTGGAGAGCACTCGCCCCGCCATTAAGTATACATATAATTGATGACTATTCCGTCATGATTTCAAAAGCTATTTTGGAAGGTACGTTACTGATTCCTATGAATATTCTTTCAGCCACTCAAAAATGGCCATTTCAGTATGCAAATGGCCGTACAATTCTGGGGTAAAAAAAAATCCACAGATGAAAAAAAAAAGTTTAATCTGAATTCATCCAGTCCTTGGCAAATACTCGGCTGCTCCACATCCGCGATAATTTCAACTTGTTAATCAGTTTGTTAATGACTTCCTGGTGTAGCCCACTAATGAATTTCGACGAGTTTCATTCTCCCAACTATACAGCATGTTTCCCTATATCATACCGCTTAACTGTGTACAATTCGTCGCAATATTCTCACCCGTTGTCTGACACAGCCCAACCGCGTGTGCCAACTCTCAGGAATATAATTCCCAAGCTCCCGACTCTATGTACGTGAGTATGGAGTAGTGAAAGTTTTTTTTTCCTAAAAAATTTCACTCGCTATAACTTATAGTTGGGATTAGTTACCCTAAAATAGTCAATGTTGATTCTCTGAATTTGTACATCTTCAAATGTTGATGAATTTAACCTCCGAGCTGGACCTCTTTTATTTGGTAAACCATTAATGAAATTGAATTTCAAATATGTGTAATCATTTACAGTACTCCTGCCTAAACACCCACTCGGCATATTTTGCATTAACAGCTAATAATTTATTTCTCATTAATTCTTGGCGTGATATTAGAGAGTAATGAGTTTTTGGTTTCATTAAATTTTCCCCCTGGCATACGTCAAATTCATGGCGATTTGTGCATCATTTGAAATTCCGGAAACCGTTTTGGAGGAATCGATGAAATAGGAGGACCTGTTGATATTAATGGACATCGGTAAACTAAATTGCACATTTAATGATGCAACTAGGTCCGGTTAAACGGAATGATTGCGACCGTTTCAATCATTCCACTTGGGTTAGGTTACGAATTATGGACATTTGAGAGCTTTTAATGGGGCTACAGAATTCAATGTCTAAAAAAAGGGAGAAATGTCATCAGGAGGAATGAGGTGGGGAGGTTTGCCATGTCATTAACATCTCCCATTTAATTCCTCTGAACGAATATTTTGTAACGATTTTTTATTGAAATTGATGGGTAAAAGAATGAAAAATACACCGAGTGATGAATATGGTCACGTATTTTTTTATGATTTGCTTTAATCGACCTGTGATGCTCTCAAAGGTATCAGTTTCTACCATGCGACTATTTGTCAATAGCAAAACACAGAGCGGTTGAAAGGGTTGAACTTGAAATGCAAAAATAAAGCTCTATTTACAAGCTCAGTGGATTATGTACTTCGCTTTGAATTTAATCATGTAATTCTGAAAAAATATCCAACACTAAAAATCCGTTCAATCGGGTGGATATGATTTCTCATTCTGATGAATTTTTATTCTAGTTGCAGATGACTCAATGCCAACATTCGCCGAACAAATTCAAAATGTCACAGTCAGCGTGGGACGAGATGCACTGCTGGCGTGTGTCGTCGATAATCTCAAACGATATCAGGTGGGTCAAAGACAAAAGTATTTGAAGGGATTTGCTGTCAGTGAAGCGGGAGAAATTCATGTGGAAAATCAGTTTTTTTCATTTATCGGGAGAATTTCATTGAATCAATACTGAATGAAAAGTAACGGAATAACAAAAGTAAAATGTATTGAGCAGCGATATCCCGTAAACTTTTTGTTCCACTGAAATTGAATCCCTCCGATTGTATAAATCCAGGTAGCGTGGGTACGAGTGGATACACAAACGATACTCTCAATCCACGGCAATGTGATAACACAAAATCCGAGAATCTCCTTGTCATACAATGATCACAGATCCTGGTATCTTCACATAAAACAAGTTCAGGAAGTTGATAGGGGATGGTACATGTGTCAGGTGAATACAGATCCGATGAGGAGCATGCAAGGGTTTCTGCAAGTCGTCGGTGAGTCTAAAAATTGATTACTTTGATGGTACATTATATTGTTTATACAAAGGGCCTTACGCGATGGCAATTATTAGACAATTCTAGTTTATGTCCGGCATTTTTCCAACAGCTCACTCGAGTCCCAGAAAATCAATGATCAGTCCGGATTCTTAGTAACCGACAAAGTCAATTGAAAAAGACTGAAAACCTTTTCAAATTCTGATGAATACTGAGCAATTCTTCGTCATATCCAATTCATCTCAAACAGTTTTTGGTCAGTCCTGGTCTGCCCCGACAAGCCTGATCAATACTGATGCTAATTTTGACTAACTCTAACCCAACCTTGACCAACCCTGGCTCATTTCACCGCATTAACCAGTGTTTTCCCTCCTGCCATTAGACAACGTAAATTTTAAAAGTTTCTAAAAGTTCTGTAAAATTATAATTACAGTACCACCAACGATAATAGCAAAAGAGACTTCCACAGACATGGTAGTCCGTGAAGGTTCCAATGTGACCCTAGTTTGTAAAGCAACTGGATATCCTGAACCATACGTGATATGGCGTCGTGAGGATGGAATGAGTATAAACTACAATGGAGAGAGTGGTGAGTACAGAATATGAACTTGATTAGCCAGCTCGCTGGTCTGTTTACTGGTTTATGAGAATCTCGGGCACGTACAACCCCCCTTCCCTTATCCCCTACTATCCTTCCACCGAAGTCATAACCCATACACGAGTTGCCACCCAGTAGCAGGCCCAATCGACCATAATAGTCACGATAAACCGTTGCCTTCATTCCCGTTCCCCCGTCTATGGAAAACTAGTGGGTATAGACCCACCAGTGGAGGGAGGATTCGATAACGTGGACTGATAATGCGCCAGATGAATAGTGAATGACGTAGCCTGGGTACATCGAGGTAACACGAAGTATTTCGTTCGTTACCCGAGCTTTGTAACTCTACGCATCCAATCGTTCAATGCTGACGTTCACTGTCCCCATGGACCTATCTGCATATTTGAAATGCCCAGCTTGGTGTAGGCCAATGCTCGTGGACATTTTTAGCTTTTTTTTTCACCCTTTTTTGCCTCCCCACCAACGGTGACAATGAAAATTTCGACAATCATTCGAGCTTAATTGGTCAAACCTCCATGAGAGAGGAAAAAAAAATCTCAAAGTGATTTTTTACTCGTGTGTTCATTTTATGGCAATCGCCGGGCAAAATCGCTAGTGAAGAAATCCGGAATGTTAATCCAGGCATGAATTATGAATTATTATACGTCATGATGAGTTTTGTGAGTGGTTCGGTCAAAATGAATTCCCGAAATGACAGAAACTGAGTGGCTTTTGACATGTTTTGCTTTTATATTTCGATGCCAAAGAGATGATTCCATTGTCGGTTATGAAAAACAGTAGTGTCAGCCAATTGTGATGATATTGCTAGATATAAGGATCATAAAATCGTTGTGAAACACCCTTGACATGTAAAAATAAATTGATAATTTTTTTTTCATAAAGTAAACACTCCGATTTCTGACAAGTTTCAATCCCACACTTCACCCCCAGCACTTTCCGTCGGTGTTTGATGACTGAAGTGAATTTAATCCAGAATAAATACAATTCTCAGCTCGATGTCTCAGATAAATTCGATTTGACCAAGACACTCAACATTCTCACCAACTCATTCAGCTCTCACCAATTCCCACTCTCCATGATTCACACACGTACGTTTTTCGATTTTACCAAGATCCTTTTTATTTCCACCTCACATCGCCTTTTTACATTTCTTCCAGCACTATTCCTCTCAATTTTCCACATAGCGTTGGATAATGCAGCCCAAGGCTCAAGAGGAAAGAAAGGAAAATGAGGAGGTTGAACTAAACCAGATTTTTTTCAAGGTGTCTGGAGACTATCAGACACCGGGTGGATAATGATATTGAAATACGTCGGGCTCAGCTTGTACGTTAATGCATTAGTTGATGACCTTTTCTCATGATTAAGGCTCTGATGGTTCTCACACTCGTTCCATTAATTCTAGAACCATCGATGATTTCCCAGGATCATAATCTCCTGGAAAATCGTATTAAATCTTTGGAGAGATAGTGGCAGATGAGAATGAATATCTGTTGAACAACACTTCTCATTCTTTCTCACTTGCTCCCTGACATCTGTAAGCCCCCGGGACATCCATGGAACTTCGATGCTCACATGCAGCCCGGAGATAACTTTGCATTGACATGCCCCCGGGAGGAAACAATTCTTATTCGGTGTATCGATAACGGAATGTATCACATAACAGCGATATTTAGATTTTTCCGAGTTGGGGATGAATTTATGAGAGTGGATTTCTGTACATGGGTGAAAGTTTTTTTTTATATATTTTACTTCGGTTGTGAATGCTGATCACCCGCAAGGGTTTCCTGACCCTTGTGGGATTTCTGGCCGTTAACAAAATTCAAATCGACTTCTGGTGATTGGAATTGGAGGGGAGGAGGTCAAACCATAAAGGCCACAAAAAAAGAACTAAGAATGAGGGTCGGACTGTTTTACGATTGATTTTCCTTCACTTTTTTTTTCTCTCGCGTTTACAATTGAATTGAGGCTCATTATAGCTATTGATTGTGCTCGATGAAATACAAGGGGTCACACACATGTGATCAATTACTTCGAGTTTAGGAAATGAAGAGAAAAATTGTCAGGTATCATATTTCGATATTTTTCATCGTCGCGCCCACCACAGGTCACGGAAACGCGTTGATGCACGATTTATGATACACGACACAGAATATTTTTAGAAAGGATATGGAGTCCCAGTAAATGGCGACATAATACCTGTATAATGGCCCTCATCATATGCACGGAAATATAGACGTGCATATGATGAGGGCCTATGTTGTAATATAGACTACTGATAATCATACCGATGTCGGTGATAGTAACCCCTCGAGTCATTACGGAAAACGATCAATTGTGAATGGAAATTGATTGACTGAAGTCTTCCCTTGCTCACAGACCATTCTGACGAACATGTCCACCTTTTCGTTCGATATCACCTATTCCCCCGATAATTACATTCTAAGTGTTTACCATCTGAACTAAATTTCACTGGCGAATGTAACACGTAACGATATAATTGATGGAACTATCCGTATAGAGGGCTGCGGCTGGAGCTGACCCCACACGTTCTCTTCTCGCATTTTCACAGGTCTATTCAATGTTACCCCAGTGCATAAATCCATTTTCATTCGACTTGACACTGCAGGGGGATGCCTAACTTAATTGTCGTTACTCCATTTTAGTAATTGTGATCAATTGAGGTGTATTTTTAATTGAGGAAACTGAAAGGAGAGTAAATGAAAATGTTCAAAACACTAATCACTTTATGTGAGTGAAAATATTCCTCGAAATATTCCTCGAAATTCTACAGAAATTCCGCTGATCCTCATGATCATCAAAATCTCATAATAACTACCTATACGACGGTCCATCTTTCCATGCATGCCATGAAGCCCTGTGATCATCGTGATTCACAGTGAGCCCTGTGATGTCACGTAATCGCTTACATTCTCAAACATCACAAAGCAGCTCACCATTTTTCTCTCAGTTACATTTCCGCTGGGCACTCTTTTCTACAGCTCAATACGATAGTACAGCATATAAGTAACGAGTGTCCACCAGTCACATAATTCCTAGGATGCAGGACATTGCTTCCAAGGAAGGAGCACACATTTCAAACTGAATGGAACCATCGACACGACCCACCCACTCACCACCACGTATATTGTGCTGGATCTCCGGGTTTCGCATGAGCTTGTGGAAAAACTATTGGCTCTCCAGCCAACCTCCCTCCACTTATTCCCCTTTTTCCACATTCTTTACACGTGTATACGTCTTAACTCGCCTTATCCCCCATTGTCACTCTATTTTCCTCCCCACTTTAGGTTGCTTTAACAAAAAAAAAGGAGTGAGAAAACCGTATTGAGGATAATATCGTCCTGGCATCAGTTGGACACGCCTGTCGGTAATCAAGACACGTTAATCCCCTTGTCTTGCGCCCGAACGTAATGCCACACGGAGAGAGGAGTGAAATAACACCGCCCCTGCAACACCGGAAAATCGAGAGCCACCATATCCAACTTCACTAGCTTTTTATTTCACTTCCTTTTGGGTGAAAAACCGATGCTGGACTCTGATACAGCCCGAGAAATGTACCACAGACGATTGCTACGGGATGGAAAGGGAAATTGAAAGGAGCGAGATTCGAGATGGCTTAGCTGGACGCAAAAGGTTTTCCATGAAACAGGAAATCGTTTTTCTCGGTTTGCACAAACGAAATGAGGATATGGAAAGATAGAAATCGACTGGGGCTGGCAAATTGTGCTTTCATGACTTTCCAACTATGTAGTGAGGATCAACTGGGGTTGAATATAATGAAGTTCATATATCTATCATCACTCGGGTCGGGTTAACTCTTACGTGACCCTCATGTTGTCCACAGATTTTGAGTGAATTATTTCAGTGAATTGAGAATTACCCAAATTTACGTTGGGTAGAGTGGATTTTATTTCAAGTTTCTCGTGCAAAGCATTTCTTCAATCTGCTTTTCCCCCATTATACCTGCATCAAGGCATCAAGGACAAAGAGCACGGGTCACCTGATTTTCGGAATGAATAGCTCCTCGATATTCACAAAACCAAGTAATTAAGATGTGATTCCTGCGAGAGCACTTGATTAAAACATAGCAATGGTGCTTTAAAGTGGGTATATCCACACCAAACTATGAATTCAACCATATTATAATATACTGCATGCATTGTGTTTGTAAAACAATAGAGCTGTTTGAGCGGGGGATAACAAAGTAGAGTCAGAGCAACTCGACTCCATGCCATGGAGAAAAAGAGAAGGAGGGATATGTGGTGGCCTCATCAATAACTTCACGTCGAACTTCCTATCCCTCCTTTGTTTCCCCCATCCTGTCAGCTTTTCTTATTTCTCTGTCACTCCATTTTTTCTTCAACATTAAAAAAAAAGCACCCAGCAATAACGTGCACTAAAACATCGACTTAAAGAGCTGTTTCACTTAGAATTATTGCTTGGTTATATACAGTTTTGTGTCACAGGACGCAATAAAAAATGCCTTCAATAGAAATATAAAACGGCTCGTATTTCCTAAGAAATTCTTGAGTTTTTTTTTACTATTTCTAGTTTCAGTTTCCTTTATGATTCCACGAAACACAACCTGTCACGTCTACCTGGTGGGTGAAATCAGAAAGGAGAAAGCTATCGCAATGCAAACGGATTTTAAAGAAGGCGAAAGGCAAAGTGCTCTTTATTGTACCGTATTCAAGGAACATTTCTTACTTCCTCTTTCTGTTTGTACAGTCTTCAGGTAGAATGTCCCTTCAGATACCCTCATCCTCTGTTGAAATTGCTGATAAATCTTGTTATGCTAGAAACATCGACGGGGGTTATCGTATTGAAGGGGAACACTCACCGGACGAATAAATTTTGACGGCGATGTTAAATGGATGACGATGGGTCACATGAATCTGAGAAAATATTCATAACTATTTTCATGGTCTTTAGTTAATCAGTACATCGTCTATCTAAATCAGAAGTGCACTTCCCCTCTCTTCTGGTACTCTTACAACCCGTAACTCAATTATTTCACTGCAAAGCCCATCAGCTGTCAAGACAGAATACTCCCCAACCCTTTTTTACAATCCGCCCTCTAAATTCAAGATGCGAGAAGACAGGTAAAAAGTTGGGTAGTGAAATGAGTTTTACGAGAAGGAGTTGTAAAGAACATGGAGAAAAGCAAGAAGAAAATGGGAAGTACGAAATCCTATTATTAAAAAAAGTGAGAGGAGAAGTTTTATTGAAAGGAAACACTCATCGGGCGACAGAATATTCTCATGAAATTAAAATTTATGATCATGATTGACGCCTATGAGTCTTTCCATGACATCCACTTGACCCTCATGACACCTACCCATGGGGACTCGTTCATGTCAGCCACTTCCACCGTCTCCAACATCCAGAACTAACATTATTTCACTACAAAACTCATCAGCCGTCATGATTCTCATAAACTCATCAGTCTGTCGTCCACTTACTACATTCAGGATTCACGACGACAGGTAAAGAGCTGAGTAGTGAACTCAGTTTTACGACGACGAGTTGTAAAGAACGTAACCAAAAGAAAAAGAATGAAAATAGAGAGATAGAAATGCTGGGAAACTTTTATCGCACAATTGAAATTTGGCTGGAAAATCCCAACGTATGATCATGTTTTACCCTCACACTTATCTCGCAGTCTTCATTTGACCCTCACAACATTCATCAGGGCTAGATTTATTTAATCTTCTTCCATTGCACCTAACGCCTACAATTCAAACTGCAAACTGCTCTAGTGTGGAGCCCATCAGCTGTCGAGCCAAAAGACACGACAGCCGCTTTTTACAATCTACCCTATAAATTCAAGATGCAAGATGTGAAATGAGTTTTACGTGGAGTTCTAAAAAACCTGAAAAAAAAATAATAAACTAGGAAGGAAGGTAAAATAACGAGCACCAGCTAAATGGTCGTTCTCATCAGAATCACGTTGTGTCCTTCTTTTCATCGCGTAGAAAACGAAGTACTTCTCATTGTATAGCTCCAGTATTTAACCAAGAAAACGTTTAATTCTGTGAAGTAACAAACTTTACTGGACATCCACTATTTTCCATCAACTCCTCCTCCTCCTTCCTTAAATTTTCTCCCTCATTTTTTTTCATTCTCTCCACTATCTTTCCGACTACCTTTACTCACCGCATTCACGTAACATTTTTACGTCTTGGAAAGTCGGCTGTGTCGTGCTATTTTACGACTCCAGCATACCGCGACATTTCCAACTCAACGAATGTCGTCCCAAACTCTATGGTACCCTGTGCGAGGGGGACAGATCGACAGCATTGCCGTAGTCGAGTGGCACGCGAGTGTACGGTAAACGATGGAAGAAAAATATTTTATTGAGACTCGTTATGGGGGATATGAACTCAAAGGCTTTTTTTATCAGTGCAGAACCGAGAAATAAAGAAATGACTAGGCTCAAGATAAAGAGAGTCTCAACCATTATGATTTTTCACCGACAGATTTCCCCGGGACAGTGATAACTAAATACAATGTTCCTTTTCATGTTTCAGTGAGTGTTGTTAATGGAGAGGTACTTCATATCATTAAAATAAGCCGTCTGCATATGGGCGCTTATCTCTGCATTGCCAGCAATGAAGTACCACCATCGGTTAGCGCTAGAGTTGATGTTCGGGTCCAGTGTAAGTATCAAAGGATTATATACGCTGATAGCAAAGATGGAACGATTAGTTGCCTACAATGAGGCTTCTCAACTGTTACCATGAATTGTTAACTGGTAACTCGACACTCGATAGTTTAAAAGCCGTATTTGGTGTAACTAAACCGTTCTATCAGTGAGTTAAGGTTCAACGTAGATAGGCCTGATTTCTGATCAATTGGTCCAGTGGTGTACAATGAGATTCTTAAAGATTAAAATGCTCAAGCTCATATTCACCAGGTTTTAAAAGGCTGTGCTTCATCCGTGGGCTTTGTAATTGATCAAGTAGTCATGCATTTAATCGGTCAGACATTTTTGAAATTTCTATCCATCCGTAACAAGAGCCCTGAAGGACCTATCACAGACTGATTATGCGTAACAAGCCGCAGAAAATATGAGTTCAATTGCCATGACGTCAGTTTAGCTCAGCTAAACTGCATCCCCGAATGATTTACTGTTCTGCGATATCGGCCGGATGACATGACACGAAACGGAGATGGGCTCTCCTACGATTTCAAGTCACGTATCAACGGATGAAGAGGGGCAAGCAATGCAATGATAGAATGCCGACTGGTGATAGAGATTGGATGAGACCGAGAAAGAGAGAGCAAATGAAAAGCAGAATTGTTCGGCGTTGGGATGGGGGCAGATATTCGGTAGATGCCCCATTCCTCGAACGATTGAATACCACGGGAATCACTGTTACAGGAGCGTATAAAATCTATCAAATCGTTACCCCACCCCCACCCTCTTCACCGCCAACTTCATCTGAAAAACGATCTGCAAAATTGTCATACGTTTCGATGATGGCTTTTTTTTTAATCGTCTCTGTCGTATCAATTTTATCGGTCAACTGTAATTATCGTTACTGTTACCACCATTGCTCTTTATTGTTTTTTATTATCAATGGATTCTTCAGTGGAGTGGATTTTCTCAGGCCAACATCAAATGATCATAAAAAAAATATCTCGGAGGATTTTTTTTTCCTCTCACTTCGGCCTTCTTGAGAGTTTTTTATCCTTCTCGGTCGCACTGAAATCGCTCGGGAGTACGCATACTGCAAGAAGGAGAGAGGAGCTATGAGCAGTAAAACGTGATTTACGTCAACTCGTAAAGTTTGAAATTACTTTCAGGAACATTAAAGGTCGAGTTGATCAGAATCGATTTATATATTTTTTCCCCTCGTCAAGATTTTTTTTTGAATGACGTGAATTTTTTTTTCATGTATGCATTACTTATTAGCGATTATTCTGGAGTGGTGAGATTCGTAACGATAATTATTACTTTATTTCGAGTGAGAAAATTTAATGGAGGAGTTGATTGACTTGGTAAATTTTTATCCTGAGATCAATTGCAAATTCCGTCATATTTTTAAATTATCTGTCTTGTATTCACAGTCCCACCGATGCTGTCGATTCCCAATCAACTGGAAGGTGCTTACATCGGTCAGGATGTAGTTCTAGAGTGTCATACTGAGGCTTATCCAACATCTATCAATTACTGGACAACAGAGGCCGGTGACATGATAGTCTCTGGTAATTTTATACTTAACAAAATCCTGACAAGAATTTACTATCATCTTGTTTATGTGGTACTGTTGAAAGAGATGCTTTACTGTCATGACAGTTACGACCGCATTTATTGAGTTGGGAAGAACTACTTAGAGATACGGTAATTATCTTGAAATTAATTCACCAGCGTGACGGGAAGGGTGAACCTATCTGAAGTGGTAATTAAGACAGACCGACCTGATTTAGTACGAGGTGCTGAGTTGATAGTTCGAGATATTGTCTGAGATGATGGATATACTTGATTAGATTATCTGGTCTTCTTCATGGAAAGACTTCACAAAATATTCTCAGCTGATTCAAAATAAATAAATAAACCTTATCAGGTACATTTTTAATGATCACACCCCATGAATTGCCCGAAAACATCTCTTTCAACTCCAACTGAACGATTGAAAAGAACTTCGGTCTTACTGGCCCAGACTATTACCATTCGATTGCAGGTGACAAGTACGAGGCGTTAAATACCGACAACGGTTACAACAAATTCATGGTACTAAAAATCAGAAATGTCAGCCCCAAGGATTTTGGGTCATATAAATGTGTCGCTCAAAATTCACTGGGTGGTACGGATGGTGTGATCAAATTAGATGGTGAGTAGCCAAATGCCTGTACTGTAATCGATATTACAGAGCTACGTTATACCTGAAAGGATCAATAGCACCCTCACCCTCTCGTCGGCTACTAAGGTTCAATTGTCCAATGAACAATGGATCATACCCCCTCTGATACGCGTTATAACGGATTGTTGAGAATGAAGTTCTACTGGAAACAATTACATTCAACTCGATTAAACAATCCATGCATCAACAATAGGGATATTATTGATTAACGATAATACAGTATGACAAAAGAAATTGACGTTTTGACGGGTATAATTTGAATTGCCCTCGGGGGTCTATTTGTAAAAATGTTTGTTTTTTTTATTGAGCACTGAATGATCATGGAGAATCTGGTATAGCCAACCATTTCGCGTGGAGAGTCAGCGGATTTTTTTTCGACCATCCACTTTAGCCCTCATCCCCTCGATGGTACACCGACGAATATAAATTGGTCGGAATTAAAAGTCCGACGAGCAATTTCCCCCAGTGATTACGTTATCGGGTTGTGGTAGTATAGAGAGATGGTTAGAAGGGGTCTAACTCACCCTTCTACCCCTAACAGCTCCGAAGAATGAGTGCCTGGTGGTGGACGAGAATTCGGTTGTTGTGATTCTTTATATTATTTCTGGGGTATAAGAAATTGCTTGGATTAGAGTTTATCCCGTTAGCCCTTCATTCCATTACCTAAAGAAAAACAAGTTGACAGAAAAATTCAGTAACACGTTCTCATACATCAGCGATATGTCACTTGTCCTAATATAATTGTCAAATATTTACCACAATTCGTAACTTCATCGCTGAGTACTTTGATAAATGGGTAAAGATATAATGAGGCCACACACTTGGTTGAGCCAATTAAAAGTTTCTCTTGAAACTTGTATAATTCACGTTAAATGGAAATATCGGTCGTTTTGTGAATTGCTTGAGTAAACGCGTAGAATGGCGGGGAAGGGGGTGAAGGGTAGTGTGAGTAAGCGAGACGAGGAGGAAATGAAACTTTTCAACTGTTTTTCAATACTTCACTGGGTAAATGTGTTATGTATCGATTGTATTCTCATCTGTTGCAGAAATTCCAGCTCCATCAACAACAACAACACAAGCAACGTACCATGTCACGTCATTGATGAAGAAAAATGGTAACATATTTTCCTCATTTTCTTCTCATTCGTGCCTACTGCTTTTTTTTACTGTCCAAGGATTTATGGGAATGTTTGATTAAATTTGTTCCAGGGAGAAGTAACAAAAAGCATAGACAGCGACCAAATGACTATGAGCTGGAGGAGTGGCGTGATGCAGGTGAGTGAATGGTTTTCATTACCATTAAAAATACCCTGCATTATTTCAATCCTTTAAAAAAATGGAAAAACAGAGTATCAACTTCACTCATTACGTTATTTTAAGGATCTAAAATCAATGAAAACGTTGGAAGATAATCCAACCGTTCGCGTAAACTCATTCCGTTTTATGCTAGACTTCCTTTACAGGAATCTTTACATAACTCTCTGTGACAGCTCCCTGCACTTGTCGGCGCTATAACACTTTTTCCAACATTTATGTAATTATTCCACAATGATAAGTCCAAACCTAAACTCTTATTTATCCTCGGAAAATTGGAGATTGTCATTTCCGTCCAATGCAACAAACAGCCATTCTCCGACCCCTCCCCCGTATTTATCCTCTCAAATTATAATCAGACAAATATTTACTTGACTAGCTGAAGCTATCACTCCATTCGCTGATTTCCATTGCCTTTCACGGACACTCAATGATTGACTAAGTAAATCAACAGAAAAGAAAATCGTTTCTATTCTATTATTCGTTACATCATTTTGTCACCAGTTCATCGATTATTCCACGTGAATAATTCCAAGCCTACAAGGCTCTCCTCAGCTGTCATCCAAAAATTGGAGATTCGCTGATTCCTCTACCCAGGACAAGCAGTCAATAACCAGTCCCACATGCCTGTCCCCTGAAACTATAATCATCCCAATGTTATGACTAGCAGATGATATCGTTATATCATGGAGATTAAATGAAGCTTGAATACCTGAATAGAACAGGAAATCATCAATAATCCATCATTCATAGCAGCGACAAGCTTCATCCCTCTATGATCATCCACCCCTTGACAACTTCACCAATATTTCATTGATTATTCCATAACGATAAGTCCAAACCTAGAGGGTCCTCCCTAGTTATCCTCCAAACATTGAGGCCACTCGTTTCCTGCAAATGGGACAAGTCCCTTTCCTACAACCCCACATCGCTTGTCCCGTCAACCCCCTTCGTCCCTCCTCTGCTAGTGATAGTTTACACGCATGTCAGACCTCCACCTCTGGTAATTCACATTGTGTGAAAAGAGTGCTGCGCCACTGATTTCCACAGCGATTTGTCGACAAAATGAGCCCAAGTGTGTTGTTTCTGTTTGCAGATTACGACAGGGACTACGATTCAACAAAGAGGCCACACACCGATGGGGAATACTCAAGCCTTGGGACACGTATCTACCCAGAGCTATTACTAGCTGTACTACTCGTACCACTAATCTATCTGTCTCTAAGAAGGTGATTCTTGGGACATGGACGAGTCTTCCAGTTTGTATTCAATGAGCGTGAGATTGAGGTACGTAATGCGTGACCGCAACTCTGTGAAATAATAAATGTGATGCGATGTGACCACTTATCCATCATTTAATCCTCCTATTTTGCATCTTAGTGTGGGATTGGTAACGCGCTGTTCAACGATCAGTCATGCTAAAATTATTTTCGTACAAAATTTAAGGAATATGTAAAGAATTCATTACAATAGCGGGAGAAATCGATTAATAACCGTAGTATATGACATGAGATGATGTGCGTGATTATACATATGAGAGAGCATTTATATATAAGAGATTATACAGAGAAAGATATATATACTATTGATTATTAAGGGAATAACTATAGATATTTTGCGTAGATTGCTAAGTGCTTAGGGGTTGCCATTACCCAATGCCGTTGTCGTTGTTTAAAATTAATCGATGGATGATTGATGAATGATATGGAATTGTTGGAGGGGTTGTTCGTGTTCGGATTTAATGACATCAGGACGAGGAATCATTATGGATAGCTCTGTAGATAATTCTACTGGACAATTTGCCTGATTTTCCGCACTTTTTCTTCGTTAGAAATGTTTAATAGAAATCCATTGAAAAAAAACCATTCGATACGCACATTTCCATCAACTTGAAATGATTGCATTAATCACAAATGTTAACAACCCGTCGAATGCAATAACGAACGCATAATTTTCCGTGATAATGAAAAAGAAAAAAAACTCGAAGAATAGAATTTATTTTCTGATATTTTTAAAACTGTTGTTGCTTGACCTGATATTATGCATGGATACAGAACTTGTTTGAATCAATAGTGGGCTTTTTCGGGGGGGAAAAGAATATGATAAAAAAAGTCAAAAAACAAAAAAAAATATGACGAAAACCTAATGTCTTTCTTGTACTCTGATTTTATGTTACTCCATCTTGTATAAATGCGAAGGGGGTGAGGTTGAGAATTGCAGGTACTCATGGACTTTTAGATGAAACGGTTGTGGATAAATATGCATGAAAATTGGTGGAAGAACCTACGGAGTGCGTTGAGAAGTACCGGAAGTCACGACAAGTGATTTGAAAAGAAAATCTCGTTGGTTTGTTGCTCGTTTCGGGAGACGGCTTGACGTAACACGGAAGTGGTTTAGAAGTGGTGGGACTCGGTATTGGGGGGGATCACACGCTATGAGGAGGGGGGAGGTGTTGTTGGTGCGAGGGAGTCTTTTTCGGAGGGCAGGCTGGTAACCAAGTGAAACGAAGAATTTTTGGAAGGGCACGCATGAAAGAAATTATTTATGGCTATTCTATTTTGAATTCCATTCATTTTTCACTGGAAACTTATAGAGATGTTCTATCGAAATTCTATTAGACAATTTTATTTGTTTTTTTGCTTCATTTTTGGTGAATATCGTGGAATGTAAAAGGGATGAAAAATATTTCATCAGGCTTTTTGTTATAACTATCAATTGATTTCGTTAAGATATATTTAATAGAACGGAGCCAATGATTTTTGTTTTTTTCTCTATAAATTAATGAGGGCTAATTCTTCATTCTTTTCACTGGATATTTATTTGTCCCACACAATGTAAATGGAAAAAATGACATTGAAACATCTGGACTCTAAACAAATATGTATCTATTAACCCCGGGGATGCTCTGGTGTTTTTACACTGAGTGAAACAATCACTTCTGTCGAAAAATAATATGCTGCAATTTATTTGCGGAAGAGCGAGCAAGTTTTCACTGAAACATGATAACTTTTGTGGTAGTAGTTGTTCTCGTGAGACTTTTATGTCCTTCGAGTAACTACGTTCATTGTGCAGAGACTTATATGAGGCTCCGGATTTATCAAGTGAATGTTATGGAGTTGCTTATATTTTGATTTCCGTGAAACAACTGATAATTTCCAAGGAGCTATTTCTTTTTATTTGTTCCTCGTCAAGCAATTCTTGCTATACCGTGAACCTCTCAGATCAAATGTTTATTGCACAAAAGATTCCATTGTTTCCTGCTATTAATGGGGCTTCTAATAGGGATGTTTCCGATGTTCACGAAAAAAATTGAATTTTAATGCGATATATGGAATGTTCATCTAAATTGTTGATTACTCTTTCTCATCTGAATCTCTTCCGCTTCATCAAATAATCTCTGGCAGATTGTTATTATTTGGCGGAACTATTTGTGGTCTCTCAGTGTAATAAAACTGATGCAAAATAATACTAAAACGTTACAACAGAATTCCAGTTGAAATGCCGTATATTGTTTTTCTCATGCGTGGGTTGAACGGGAGATAAAAAAAAAAGATAAAAAAGCTGAATGAAGTTCAATAGTCCCGAGCTATAAATAATTTCATTCCGGTTATTTTAAAGGTCAAGGGGATAGTTATCAGTATTTTAAAGGCCTTTAAACCCCTCATGATCATTCACTCCCCCCTCCTAAGTTACCATTCCGATCAATTATCTTCCTCTCCGCTCCTCAAGAAATTTTCCCAGTGCTTAATTGCTTAGCGAATTGTCATTAAAAATTGAGTTTCAAAATTATTGGTCGTTTCATTGTTACGTTTATAGGGATAATTAAGTCATCTTTGTTGGGGTGAACGAGCCAAAAGAAATTACTGCACAGAGAAAGCAGGATAGCATTTTTCTTGTAACGATTAATTGGCAAAATGAAAAAGTTTCAATGATGTCATTAAACGTGAAAACTCTTTGTCTGAAACAAGAAGAATATTTTGTCTCTGTGTAATTATGCAAAAAGTGGAAATGTTGCTAGAAAAAAATTTAATAACTAGAATTGTAGTCATGTTTCTTTCTCTGTTTACTTGTGATTGTTGATGAGAGACGAGTATGAATAATTCCAGTGAATAATAATTGGATAAATATATGCGGAATTGTTGAAAAAAGAAGATGAGTCGTTTAACGAGTGAATTATTATTTTAGTGAAAATTGTATATACGAAGATATAATTGAACCAACCAGCCTATGTAAATACGCATTTATCCCTTTCTCGTTAGTCGGAGTGTTGAAGTCCTTGTAATTATTATCGGAATCGACCTTTGGCGTGATTGGAATTATTAAGTAAGTAGTCGAAATATGAATATATATGGGACTTGAATGTTGTGAATTTAATCGAATTGTCGGATTCATTGTATAAAGCATGTGGAAACGAGCCGAAAATCAGTATCGATACATTTTTATTATCATTTTTATTAGACAATCACGATCAGTTTGACCTCGACAATTCATTTATGGCATTACTATTTATTTAACAATATAATTTAAAATATATCTGACGTGAGGATCGCAGGTTCGATAATTGGATTCTGGTCAGCCATAAGGCTGCTTAAATTTAAACTTGTGAATATCATGAGTGATTCCAAGAAAAGATGGGAAATATTTCAGATGTGCATATGTATTGGGAAAATTCAGTCATAATGTCACGAATGGCAATGTCCCCGCGTGACCCTTTTATAATGGACCCAGTTATAATGATAGGATGAATTACATTATCTTAAAATGAACAAAAGCATGTTAATTTTTCCAATAACATTGCAATACTCTCAATCGAAGCATCCCGCAATCACGACGAGCTAATCACTAAAACCAAAAACCATGCTTTCGTATGCATTATGTATAGTAGATTATAAGATTAATAAAAATCCGCTGATGACGATAATCACTCGGGCCGAGGACGTCTGACACTCTCGTGATGCTTGAAATTCTCAAAAGTATTGCGAGTAATTTTCAGAGTTAAGATTAAAATACTCAGATAACTGTTTGATAAGGGTTATGAATGAGGGAATATCGAGTGTATGTTAGAATTTGTATAATTTTTTCGATGACTGATAAAGATTTTCCGAGTGTCGAGGGCCACTACCCATCGATATTCGATGTTTATCACGAAATATCGTAATATAAGAGTGGACAACGTGGGGTTAATCATTTGAAGAGCTAGATGACTTGGAAAGATTTTATACAATTCACCCACAGCATTTGATGTCTATGATTTCACTCATCCATGCGAATATCAAAATATATATGTTTCTTGGAAAATTAAGGGACAAAAGAGACGAGTGAACTGTTTAATCCTTTCGATAAATCCACTCAGATCTCTTATCAGACCCTCACGTCAGTGAATATTTAAACTACCCCCGAATCATACTGATTAAATCCCATAGGTCAAATGCAGTGGGTTATATCAAGTTGACTAACCCCTCGTCTAAACGAATGAAAAAAAAAATAACAAATGTAATGGGTCTATAGTACTTTGGCGAATAGTAAAAATTATCATACATATGAATCATTGTACTCATGATGTAGATATACTAAACTGAAATTTGTTGTAATTATTATATTGCATAAAAAATGGACAGATAATTCGAAAAAATATATGAAATATATAACGATATTAAATAAACAATTGTGGATATTTTTTACTCAACATATCCGAAGCGATACCTTTTTCATCTCTCAGTTTAGCGTCGCCTTCGTACCTCCATGATACGATCAGCGGGGTCTCGTGATGCTACGTGGTACCCTCCAAACATACACATCCCTATGCCCCTGTATATGTGGCTCCATGTACCGATGTATCCAAGCGCGATGTGAAGTTTCGAGGCCCATTGGATTTGGCAAATTCGATTTCTCTCTTCGAGGCCCCCCAGTACAGGATACGGAAATCAGCATTATCCGGCTGGACTGTGGTTCTGCTTTTCCAATAGTCTATATAGTTATACATATATATAACGTATGTACGTGATGAATCCACATAAGAGAAATACAGTCAGCAACGTAGCAGTCTCAATAAATCCCTTTTCCGAGAAAAACGTAATACGATCACGATGTTTTTGCATCATATTCCTTTTTTTAAACTGCTTCAGAATAGTCAATAAGGGTTAAACCAAAGAGATGCAGGTCTCATGCGACGAATGATATGATTTGACCCTCAAGACTCCTACAAATAAAAAAATAGAAAGAGAGAGAGAGGGACTAATGGACTAATTAAAAGTTTCAAAGTTCTGTAATAGTGAAGTGGAGGATAAATGAGGAGTTATCATAGGGGTAAATAATTTCACAGGTCAAATCGGTCGCGTTTATGTCTCTCCTTTGACCCTTATGCACTTTTCACGAAGTTATTGAATTTTCAAAACCCTCGAAATCCCAGAAATCAGGAGTGGGAGCGGTTGATGGAGCAACTGAATGATTAAACTGCCCCAAGGGCTCAGTGGGAGAGCTGTGGGGAGTGATCATGAGGCTCAAGTATAAGTGATAAAAGGACTGGTCAGGGCAGACAGCTGATCATACTAAGGGTCAAGTGGGAGCAACAAATATTATGATGCAAAGCGACAAAAGAACTTGAAATCAAAAGGGAGAGACGGACAATTACCATAAGGATTGTCTCCCCCAATTGACCATCAAAACCGTTTGAACAGTGCAGTGACAACAATAGTCCGTTTTTATTTGAATTGATGATATCCCAAAAAAATTTTATTCCCCTCTGTAATTGCCAATGAGGTCAACTATCTTTCCGTTCTCCCTTCCATTAGCTGTTCAAATTCTCCCGATGGCCATTTCCACCCCTTTCAGAAGTACAATATGTATAAAGAGTGTGGGCAGTTCGAGCTACACAACTGACCGCACGACGAAGCAGAGCCTTTCCCTTCGAGCACTCCGAACCACGACAAGTGATTTTAATTACCGTTAGCTCGCCCAGAACCACGACAAACGGTGGGTGAAAACAGGAAATGAAGCTGTACATGGTGGAGCAATTCAACGCTAGCAAGAGGCTTGTGACGAGGCCACTGATGAATAACTTAAATTCAACTGACTACTTCTGGGGGGGAAATGTTTGCTGACGACTGGCCAACTGTTCAACTGTACACTATTGCAATATTTTTGGATAACTTTGGGGATTGTCTGTATTTCGTATGAATCACACAAATACTATCGTACTGAGTTTATTATGCTTGTCATAATAATTAACCAAATCACGGAAAATACGGAGTGATCTTGTTTCCATTGAATTAACGTATTTACCCACAACAAATTATTATCCATTGAATGCCCTCCCCCCCCCTCCGGATCATTCATTAATTGAATTATGTTTCGGCTGTATTCATGATTAATTATTGAAACGCTCCGGTAATTTACCACATGCGATGTTTCTCGGACTACTACGACAATCAAACGCAATTACCGTTCCATTGAACTGTTATCTACTGGAGGATAATGAAAATTAGACAGGGGATGAATACTAATTTAGGTTTATGAGTGGTAAATATTGTTTTATTTGGACTGAGTTCATATTTTTATTCAATTTCAGATTAACGAAATATTCTTCATGTTATTTGTGCTATTTCACGATCAAGCGTGTACCCACCTTTCACCACCTTGTCGGAGAATGCGTGGAAAGTCGAATTTTTCGCACCTCGTGACCACCCCTAGCGTACTGAATGTTATCGCTCCAGACCTGAATGCTTAGTACCTTTGGCCTTGGGTCTCATTGAAGAATTAAGGAAAGTTGGCGTAATTTTTACTGTTCATGAACTATTTCTGTTCATGCATCAATCATCGTCTGACCCTCAGGTACCCCATTTCCTCGCACCCCCAAATAAACAAACAGTGATAGCCTCTGTTTGCACGACATGAGAGAGAACTCGCGAGAGTAAATGTGAAGTGAAATAGCCGGATGCATCGAATATAGGCGCTCCCAGAAGAGCTTTAACCGACTTGACTGTGTGACGGCCGCAGGCCATGGAGAGTTCTCAAAGTATACGCGAGCAAGTTTGAGCGCCATCCACTGGGGATGAGAGGCATCGAGCAAGAGTGAGGGAGTGAGAGGGTGAGAGGGAAGTTGAGTGGTTGTAGATAGGAAGGATAGAAGATAGTTCTGTGTTCACACGCGCGTGCTATGGCATTACGTAGCTACGTGCGAGTCTAGCCTCGCTTTTACTTGGCTGTAGAGCTTTTCCCTCGAGGGGGCCTACTCCGAGACACTTTCGAAATTGCATTCGATCCGGTGGTGCACCAATCGACCTTCAAGATAGATCTCAGCCACAAGATTTTATGGTAAAGGAGAGCGTGAGGGTAGGAGTTAGATACTAAGTTATTTTGCTGAGGGGATAACACGAACTGTGGGAATTTAGGGTATCGCGACGGCTGATAATTGCGGTTGGCCCGGTTATAGGATGCGTGCAGTCGCATTGCCGGAACTGAAAGGGTCATGAGGATTGCAAGGGCGAGAGGATAGAGTATAATAAGTGGTCTTTGATTATCTTTGATTATCTGTTGTAGCAGGCAGTGACACAAAACTATTCATTAAATTATTATTGATAGTTGTTGGGTATTGATGGATTAATGAATGCTGTTGGTTAAATTGAATCAACTTGAGTCCTGACACAATTTTTAATTACATATTTTTGCAGGGACTATCACGGAACGTAGACACCGTGACGGCGGAGAATATTTGATCAATTTGATGATATATCGCCTGAGCGAGGAATTCAGTGGCGAAGTGGTGAAAGGAGATAAATCTCTCTTGACTATTGATCATTTTTTTATAGATATCTCGAAATCTAGGGTAGATTGCAAAATTTTTGTTATAATTTTTTTCTGAGGCGACTTGACTAGTATAACAGATGCCATTACAAAAAGTCCTCTGTCTCATAGATTCGGAGATAGTACCCAAAAACTAGATTTAAAGATAGGTCAACTTTCTTCATTTACCATTTCCTTACTGTCTTTTTGATTATTACAGCTAGAAAATTTTTCATTAAAATGAATGCAGCTGAAAGTAGGATTCAAATGGGAGATTCCTTTTGAATCTTATTCATTCGGACTCCCTCCATATTCCCAAAAGGAAAAAGTCAATACTTTATTTTTTTTGAATTTATAGATTATTCCAGAGATAATAAAATATGCTTTATTGCCCACTATTGGAGGGAGTGGCTGTGCAATAAAAGGAGGAAGACTATTAAAAAAATGTCACAAAAATAATGAAAACGAAAAAATCGAGGAAAAAAAGGGAGTGCAGAAATGGCAGAAAAAAATGATAAAAAATGAAGAGTAAAGGGGGTTTTGAAATATGGAGCAGAACGCAGCAGCTGACGGGTAACATGTCACATTATTTTTGCAGGCGGCGATGCAACACGGACAGAACAGGCTCAGTCAGCGAAATCGGCAATAAACGTGCAATTTTTCTTTTATTTTTCATTTCTCTCTCCAATCCTGTCATTTTATTTATCTACTGTATTACGTGTGAAGGCAAAAATTTCCTCATCGTTCACTCTTGATCGGGCATGAAATAAATGTCACAATACCACGACTATTTTAAGATTAATGCATTATGGTCCATATTAAATTATTCCAGTTTCTAAGATGTAATGATTCGTCTCGAGTGGCCAATTAGTGTTACCTAAGTACCAACACGTTAATCGTTTATATAAGTTTGAATAGCTAACACTCACGTACGCTTAACCTCCAACTGAATTACTATCGTGGAAGCCGAGTAAGCTTAATCACCGCAATCGACTTAATTCGTATGTTCTATTCGCATTTGTATGGCTGGGAAAATATTTGCACGAGTTCTCAAAAGAGGAGAATCCTTACGTATCAAAAATTATGAGGATAGAAATATCATCTCAAACCTCACGACAATTTTTTCTCAAAAGATTAAAATAGAAATTTTTATTATATTCAATTTCTCATATGCTTATGATCCTTGCGGGGCCTATGAACCGATTTATGAACATGGAGACAGTCCAGCCAGTGTGGCTAACTCCCAAAATCACACGCCACTTGAAATAAAAAAATTACTTGGCAAGATGTATGATAAAAAGAGTGGATCAATAGTCGTCCAAGAAAATCATGAAATAATTTTCACCTCCAACTTTTACAGCTCCCCCAAAAAGTCCGCAGCATAGCCAACTTCAAACCATTCACATTTATATCGATGAAATATTAGTACGAGCGTAAGAGAAACCCAGCGGTGTGAAAATACTATCGCTTTCCAATAATATAAAGAATCGCAAAAATCGCACCAAGAGTGCAAAAGAGGTCGGGTTTTCCAGTCCTGAAACTGAATATATCGTTCGAAGTATCCATACCGGTGAGCCCTTCCTCTCTTTGCATACCTTCTTTTTCTTCCAATCCCCGAACGCTTCCACTTTTCCAACCATATGGTGGTCCAAACGTATTTCATATTAGGAGGCAATTTTTTTTTCCAACCCGGTCGGGTCACATTTCACCACCACCCATGGATGAGTATAAATTCATACTACAGAGCAGTGAATAATATTCGATTTTCATATTCAAGTGGAAAAAAAAATGATACAAATTCCAGTTTAAGGAAACAATGAAAATGGAGTCACCGCCTTCTACTTCCGCGAGAGATGGCATGATTTGTGAGAGGAAGGGGATGAAATAAAAGGGAAGAGAGAATATGTCACACATGCGGTTGCACTGACTCAATGGAGGGTACTCTGAACTCTTTTTTCATTGTTCTAACTGCTAGGAGAAAATGGAAATTTTATGGGCGGTTAACTAGCAATACTCAAACGAGACAAAGTGAAAAAAAACGTTCATTAATTTTCTCATAGACACATATCTTTCACCGGAAAATTAACAATAACGTTACAGTCACCCACTTGTAGTAGAGAAATTTGCAATAAAAAGAATACAAATTATTTCCTGTCAAAGTGGCTCTCTTTCATAGCGACTGCATATCAATTATATTAATTGGGTCGAATGCGCAATCAATTGATGATATTTATAGAAAAGTATCATTTTAATTGCGGAAGCGGAAGACACATCCGTAAATATTTACTCTCAATCTCTTCCAATAGAGAAAAACGATTTACTAATTAGAAAGAACCCCCTGTGGTTGATCATGCAGTAGACAAAAAGTGAACCCACAAAAATATGTTATCTCCTTCTAACCGGAATACACCGACTTGAAATGGAAACAGAGCGAGTGGAAGAAGATGAAGGAGATGAGGTAAAACGAGTGGGAGAAAAACTACTTTTTGTGGCATTGCACAGATCCATGGTAAAGGGAAAAGCGTCGGGGTAATATCTTTCAGGGGTCGAAAGTGCACACAGTCCAGCAGGCATATACGGGACACCCCTCTCTATCACGCCATCGTAAATCCTTGGAGACCATTTTTGTCGGCCCTCTCACTCACTCGTTTTGTCAGTGGTACGGTTCTTCCTGTTACCTTCTTGCGTATTACTTCGAGTGTAGATGACTCGAGGATTTACCACTCGGACATTACTTCCACACGCTTCGACGAAAATATCACCCCCGATGATTTTTTTTCTTCCCTTCGGCCCCTCCTATTCTACGATATCTTGTCCCTCTATCGGACGTTTCGCTCGTACTTTAGGACATCGTTTCGATAACGATATAAAGGAAGACCGAGGGAACTTCATCCTGAGACATGGAGAGGGACTGGGGGAGGGATGGGGTGGGTAATAACGTGGCATATATCTGTACGTGTATTTGGCAAGGCAGTTGCCAGACTATTTCACCAAAACACTCCTCGAGGAAGAGAAAGAGAGACGAAAAAAAAAGTCGACGCTGGGTTTTCTCGCTCGTGAAATTTCCAGCCAGCCTTTCGTTTTCTTTTCCCACCGACCGCTATAACCGAGCTTTAGTACTTCCGCATCGTGACATAAATCACGTGCAGGGGCTTATACAATAATCAAAATGTAACACCGCTGTTAATTGATGTTATTTCAAATCTCAATTCTGGGGAGGTGAGACATTACAGGAAATTTTGTGTTTGGAGTGGATATTATTTTGCTGTGTCGGAGGTTTCTCTGATGAGAGAAACAAGGTCAATGGAGAATCTATAGGGGATGATAGTTCATTTTACTTTCTCCCCACTCGCCACCAACGGCCAACAAATAGCCAAAGCGATATAATGACAATGTGGAAATTAGTTTCTGCTAAACTTCATTTGGGATATTGGACATAAAAAGCGAGGATTTATAGAGAATAGATGAAGGGTTCGGAACATGGGGTAATGAAGAAGAAGTATGTGCTCAAACGTATGAAATATTTAGAATGTAATACCATTATCAATTGGTATGGGTTTAATTACCAGAATTTATGTGTTGGAAGTGGATATTATTTTAATGAGTAGATGTCTAATGGCAGAATTGGGATCCATGAATGATCTATCGGTGACTGTGCTTTGACTCGAATAGAAAATTTATGGAAAAATCAATGGACTATTGGATTAAATCAAATGAAACATTGTCAGGTTAGCAATGAGCTTGGAAACTCCGATGTAGTTATTGTAAATATCATTTGGCACCAATACCCACCCTTCTCCACCCCTTCCATTCATAATACAGAGTTGTGAGCAACGCGTAGAACCTCGTTAATCTTCACTAAAGGTGCGACACACTAATGACGGAGGCTCCCCGATGCGCCTAGTATTCGTAGAGGGTACACACATTGCAGGTGGTACAGCAGAAGGGCGTCAGTTCCCCCAGTGGGGCCACTACCTCAGTCTCGAATTAACCGTAATGGAATAACGATCTCACGTTCACCGCGAGTATAATGCCTGACAAAACGGCACCCGCTTCTACATTAAGGGGAGAATGGGGGAAACTACAAGAAAGCACACCACCACCTCGGCTTCCTTTCCCCTTCCAGTCCACCACCCTCTCCCTGTTCCCAGCGCTCACTCGTCTGGCTTAGGCCCTTATTTACGACCTCAAACGCTACAATTCAACTCTATACACACACAACCCACTGAAAGTTCGAGATTCCACGTACCTCCAAAATACTTTTTAACATCACTCAGTCAGACGTGGAGTTGTAATGAAAAAACAAAAATCAAAAAATATCAAAGCCGACAGGTTCACACCCCCTTCAGTCCCGCGTAGCGAGACGGTGATTCAATTTGCGAGTTGTTCCAGGGGAAGTGTTAAACTTTTTAACACGGAAAAATGCCACTAATTCCAAACGTCCGCACAACTTTTATTCCCCGGATTTCTTTTCGTATTTTGTTTTTTTTTCTCTTGCAAATAAAAGTTTAAAAATTAAGACACAAGCTGGGGTGCTGCAAAAGGGGAGCCAGGAACGTGCTCACAGTGCCGTGACGAGTGGGCTGGGGTGGACGAGAGAGACAGTTCGCCAAAGGTAGATGAGAGGAGGAACTTGAGAGAACAGTTAGATTGCAACAATTGGATTGATGGCCCTTTAGATTTTGAATAATTTCATCAATTTTCGGGAAATTGAGTGGATCAAGGGATAAGTGTCAATGATTTTTGACGGAAGAACTTTGCTTTGAGTCGAGTCTGATTTGACCTTGACTCGGAACTTTGAAGGCTTGTGAGCTGCTTCGAGTTGTCTGAATTCAACTCATAGAAGTCCCTCAATCCCAGCTATTACCTTCATATCAATAACTCCAAATTGATTCCAGCAAACAGTACCTCCCCAGACGGGATCCCAGTTCCCCTCAAAAAAGGAAATTGCAAGGGAGTAATAACTGAATAATTCGATGTCCCTTTCTGTCCACCTCAGCTCTTTTCCTCCCCTTCTCCTCCCCGATTTGGCGCAATCGTCTCATTAAATTCGACAAGCACTTGCTCGAGACACGCTTCAAGAGTCATGGTAATGGAGGAAAAGTAAAGATAGGCTCGCACGCCTGGCTGCCCCAAGACTCCACTGAGAAATCGGTAGTTTTGAGAAATGCTTTTTAATGAGATACTCTGAAGGAGAAATTCACTCCTCTCCCTCACAGCATTTTACCCCGCTGGCCACTCAATTTTTATTCCTTCACCAAGAACCGTTGACGCTAATGTCACAAGATGCATATAACCATCGAGTTTAAAACTTTGCAATACCGACATGATACTTTTCACCAAGTTAAAACCCCCTTGTGTTCTCTTTTTGAATTTTACCTCACCCTTCATTTTCACTCCTTTATTTTCTTTACCCACCCCTTCAAAACCATACTCCCACTGAAGCTATCACCGTGACCAAGCATCGTCGTGATTTTTCCGTACGGTCATGAATAGCAACGAGTAGAAAAACACAAAAGTTTCACCGGGGGTCCCCCGTGTGGCCATCCCCGTACCCCTTTAACCCCACCAGGAAAAAGTTTTTCCTTCAAGTTAGCCGCAAGACCTCTTAGCCGCATCGGGGGGATCGCAGAGGGGGTAAGAGAGGGTGGAAACCACCAGTAAACGGTTGAGAGAAACTGCACCTTGGGTAGAACTCGCGACGATGGTACTACGGTGTGTTTCATGATAGTGAGCGGGGGGCGGGCGAGGAGGGGGATGAAAGGGGAGTTTGTCCCGAGTGCACAATGCCCGCTATACTCATGGGCACTTTCCTCTCCTCTGGGTAATCGTGGCCTGTTCCCATCCTAGTCACCCAGTAATTAATGCCATTAATCGAGTAGCTACCCGGGATTGGAGGGAGAACGATGGGTGACACTGGCCAACCGCTTCTCGCACGGTATGCCTTATTGTAATGGTAAAGGGGGAAGAAGGGAATGAAGGGAAGGGGGTAATGACATTTGCAGTGATTTGATTTTCTAGGAATTACGTGGTAGCAATGGGTGGTCAGGTGATATTGAGAATTTATCTCCTCCAGATGCATTTGGCAGAAAGAAGGAACGATTGGATAGAGGTGAGTGCCCACGGGGCTGCAAGCCGATGATATTTTGTCCTTTCAAACGAACCCCACATCCTCTGACGTCTCTCTTCATCTGGGCTCATCCCCTAACAATGTTTCCATGTGCCGTGTCGATAATAAATTTACCCGGGGAAAATCCTCCACGTCATGGCGTGATTGGAGCCGGACGGCTGGAGACGGGGGCGGCTGCTGAGGGAGGGGAGGGGGAGGGTGAGAACAAACGTCAGGAATTGACGGTGGAGAAAAGCAGGAGAATGGTGATGGCTCCAAGGGGTGAGGAAAGTTTGACGTACAATTGATTGGCGGTTGGTTGAAATGAGGGATTAATGGCAAGAATGGAGTTGGTGAGTGGAAATTTTCAATTCAAACACGCGAGTGGTGAGCGACGAGGTTCGCGGCGAGAGTCAAAGTGTTAGTGTGTTACTTACAATAAGAGTTTTTTTTATTGAAAGGTTCGGGACTTGAGTGGAGGTGTCTGTCAAAGACATTAAAGTCATGGCCGGGGCAGGAGTGGCTTTAGTTGACGTCCTGGAGGTCAAGAAATGGGAAAAGACGGGATTATCTTTATCGGCATGCAATTGTCTGCAGTTCACCGTGTGGACAAAGCCAGTTCAGGTCCAGGACCCGAGACACACATGTGAAGCATAGGAATGTTAATGTCGTGTTCAGGAAAAAGATCTGAATAACCAATGGACTGGATAAAAATGCTCAAAAACCGCTCGATATCGGGATATATCGGTTAAAGAACCGCTACACAGAGTGGGTGAGCTTTTCCCAGTGACAACTTTACTTCTTCCATTAATCAACCCTTCCTTTGTTGTTAGCCAAAGGCAGACGGTTGTTCTTCACGCTCGGTGGCTCCCGTTGTTTCCCTGGCTCTCAGCGTTAATGCTCTGTATTCGCTCTCTTGCCTTCTCTCAGTGTTATACAATCCCTTTTACCCCCCCCCCCACTCCTCCTCTCTCTCTCTCCCTCTCTACCGGCACCACCACCAAAAAAGACAGGCAAACAAAAAGAAGAAGCGAGTAAGTATCAAGCCCTCCCTCCACCCGTTGCTCCATTTCCCGCGTGTACACACGAGGGAGAGAGAACTGAGGATAGTTCGACATGGGTTGTACCTTCGGGGAATTTGTGAGACCGACACAGAAGCCTCACGGCATAGCCCTTACACTACACATTCAAGATCACGTAATTACGGAACGGTGTACCATTTTCCACGCCGCACCACACAATGAATTTTTCACTTGGTTGTGAGAGAGAGGGTAGACCAATAGAATCAGAAATTGATGATGCTGGGTATAGTGAGGATTGATTAGGGTAGGGTATTGATAGAGATATACTTTGGGGAGGGAATGATGAATTTATTGAGAAAATTTCAAAAATGTGGGAGAGTTAGTTATAGGGTGATCAGGACTGGAGGGTAATTACCCTCATTTGGAGAAGGTATTTTTCTACGAAGATAATTTTATTGGGGAGTAGCAATGCAGGATATTGGAAATCTCGAGGGAATCAGGCTGGTGTCATCGATGATGATGAGTATTCGGGGATAAAAGATGGAATGATGACGAGAGAGAGGTACAATTGCAAGCTGTAGTTTATTCAACTCAATATCCGGAGTTTGCGGGAATAATTAATGAAGACTTTGGTTAATGATGGCATTCATGATTTATCGCAGACCGATGATTTATTCAATGGCGAAAGAAGAAATTCTGGATAAAATATTCAAGATTAAGGATTTGATCGATGCTCGATTGTGCTTGTGTTTGTTCAAGCGATATCGTTACTTCGTTTTTGTTCAATTTCTTTCAAATTAATTCGAAACAGTGTACACTAACTGGAAGCATAACTTGTCAACTTGAAATCTAACGCTAGTTTTTCCCTTCTCCGTGAAAAACAGACTCATCCTCACCATCATGAAATCCCAACAACTCTGTGATACAACAGTCAACTAATCGTAAATGATGTTTGTTTAACAATTCATTGAACAGCATCACATCAGTTGCTGAACATTCAACTCTAGCCGGAAGTTTGTGAATGTCACTAGGACGCTGCATAGCTCGTTAAATCGCTAGAGTTGTTGGATGAGGGTCACATGTGTACTATTGATAAAACCAGAGTAGGTTGGAGAACACTATTTCACAATACCTGGAAAATCCCCCCACCCAAGTAACTCCTCTCATCCACCCACTTCTCCATGTACCTTTGACTCTTCGACATCAACAAATATGGGAATGACTGAAGGTCTCTGGTTACATGGTAAAATACAGGGCTTTATCCTTTTTCTCCCACCCTTCAAAGTACACTTTTACGGTTAACGAAGCCAGTGCAAGCACAGCTTTGAAACCCTTCTGGAGAGAAAAGAAAGTTTGTTTGCACATGGTAAACTGCAGTCAACTGCAACACAAAAAAAATAACATCGAGTGTATTTTGTCTGATTCAAGTTTAATGGACATGAAATCATTTTTCCGTTACTTATGAAATATTCATCAGACAGCCTACATTAATTCACGCCGTAAATGAATACCATGTTACAAGTGAATGTCGCATTTTATCAATATTCGGACATCAATCCAATTACAATGAACAAAAAAAAATTCAAGCCTTAGCGTTATACCCATCTTCATTAATTATTACTCGTTACACGTTCTCGTACGTAATACCATTAATTAATTCCTTTATTCATCGTTCATTCCATCAATTTTCCATCGAACGTTTAAAAATAACTCTAGCACTACACCATAATTACGTCAAATTCACTGGGTTGACGGAAAATTGGGAGGAACCGTTCCAATTTGATAATCATCCATTGTGTGATCTACACCGGTTAAAAATGACATCATCAATTTTGCTAATTACGTGACTATAGTAAATATTAAATGAAATATTAAATGGAATATTGAACACACCAAACATATTTTTTTAACACCACCACAGCAAAGAGGCTCGTACTAAACTATCGAAAAGTTATCCCACAAAAAAACAATTGAAAAAATACCAAATCCATAATTCTATTGATAATTCCCAATGAACATGAAATCGAACAAATGGATTCACATATTACAGACCAAACCTACAAATCCATAAATTCACCTGCTCAGGGGGACGCGGTATGAGAGGGGCAGGGGGAGAGGGCTGAGGACGAAGAGGGAGTCGAAAGTGGAGTGCAGTCTCCGTGGAATCATAAGAAAAAATGAAACGAGACCCAGCGCCCTTTCGCTGCCATTTACCGCACTTCCTCCATCCCCTTCCCTCGCTCTCACCCCAACGTGGGAAACTAATTTTACGCTTCGTAAGCTCTACGAGCTTGGCTAGCTCTCGCACCCAAGGCCGAGAGGTATACCTGCTGAACTCGCGATACCATTCTCTTCTGTATATACTCCTACGATTTGCTCGCCTCTTCCTCTCCCACCCCCACCCCTTCAACCATGCTTTCTTGGTTGTACAGTTGATTCTGGACGGAAAATAAAATCATGTCCATCCATATAAACCCGAGACCAGGAGAATTTCTTTGTTTTATTTGGAGTGAGCTTTCGGTGGAGAAGAGGGAGAAAAATAGACGGAGGTTATAATGCAAGTGTCAAAAACAGAGAGACTATAAATTTTTCAAGTCACGTGGTGTTATGTTCTCGTTGAAGTAGTTAGAAAATAAAAAGCCAATTAACTTATATTCAATTGAAATCGCAGAGACAATGGATTTGATGATAGGGGATGGAGGAGAGCATGAGAGAGAGAGAGAGAGAGAGAGAGATAGAAATTGGGTTGGTGGATGAGCTTGTCTTCAAAGTTTCACGGTGCACACGTATTTTGCAGAATTCTTGAGCCCTGCGAGGTCAGACTGCGGGAAGGGATAGAGGGTCAGTGGAAACCGCCAACCAATTTCTTTGAGTGCCAGGCCGAGTAGACCCTCCCTAGTGTCCTCTATTGTGGTACCATTGTGATTCGATTCGCAGGATTGTACTCAAGTGAAGGCCAGCTTTCATGAGTTTTTAGGTATTTGTAGGGAGGGACAAAGGGAATTTCAAGTGATTAAAGCATCGTGCTGGATTATTTTGCAATTGTGAGGAGGATCGAATGATTTTAAGAATTCAAAAATCACTCAGAAGGTACTCATCACTTGCCATTACCATCTTGTGGTCCCTGTCAGCTCTATTCTCCTTTTAGCACTGTCCGCAGAGATCGAAACAATTAAAAAGTAAGCGGGTAATTAAAGAATTGAAAATGAATAATGTGAAAAGAAAAAGCGAGAGGACTGCAGCTCTAAAAAAAATTCAACTGAAGTAGAATGCCGATATTCTGCTCACGGCGACATCCCGCGGGACCAAGTGTTCTTGATCTTTAAGCAGATAATTTTAATCGACCTTTGAAATACATCCTCTCTTCGGATTTTTTTTTTTCAGAAAAAAAAAGATTCGTTTGGTTATTCATTTTACGCAATCCTCTTTCAGCATAAAAAATGGAAGAAGAAGGGAGAGGTGGCTTCAAAGAAGGAGTGTTTATTATAACCGCAAGTGGAGTCCTCAAGGCTGTGGTTATGCACGAGTATGAGTGGTGAGGAAGACAGAGGAAGTTTCATCGTGCGTAGAGAAACGGAATGTATGAAGAAGGGGAGTAGTACAAGCTACGGAGAGGGTAAGTCAAAGCCATCGTTGAACGCAAAGACCCCTCTGAAGCTTGGAACGTGGGAATTACTGAGGCGTGTGTACACTGGTCGATCAACACTCGGTGGGGCATGAAGAAACGGGTCACATGGTGAGTCGTAACCAGCGAGAGGGGATAAGGTGGAGTATCTCTTGACCATTTTCATGCTTGCACGATGTAAAACCCCAATTCATCGGGAAAATTAACGAGAGGTTTATGGGGTTGAGGAGGGTGATAACTTCATTGAGTGGTAATTCATTGGTTGTGGATGGGGCTGGGGCAAATGCTTCGGTATAGCGACTTTGAGGAGATATTCCGGAGTTAAATGAGACTGCGATTTCACGATGGAATCGAGATTTCGGGAATTTAGGAGAGATTGTGAGAAGCGAAATGGGGGAGCGAATTTTGAGTGAAATTCCATTGGTCGACAATCATGGAATCAAGATTCTGAAATAAATTGTATAGGTTTAGTTGATATTTGAGCAGGAAAATGCACTGCACATGTCCTATCCTCAGTTTGGGCTGTCATAAGCAATCATAAAATTCTTTTATTCGAAAGTTAAATAATAAATCAGCTTGTCTGTAAGTTTGAGCAAATGTAATCCTTCCTGAGCTGACTTAAAGTTGAGATTTGTATGAACTGATAATTTCCAAGTGCCCTTGAATCAATTGGGGTGGGTTTAGGCTTGAATATGAGCTCAAACCACTTTCACAAACAATTTAGTTTCTCTTCGGGCTCAAATGATTCGCTCCACTCAAGTTTTTTTCTCTGCTACTGAATGTTATTAGCATGTAAAAGTGACACTTATCCAAAGACGATGGAGAATGCGGACGAATGAAATATTTTACCTGAAAGTCGATTTGGGAACAACTTTTGTGTGAGAAGTTGAAAGATTTCAAAGACCTGCATCAACTCTGGTTTATCCAATTACCATTTCTCTTAAATCTCCTGGTGCTTGATTCACCGGAATTTAGCGGGTAAGGCTGAAGGTGGTGAGGGAGAGCAAAAAAAGAGCAAAAACATTTCTGGCGATAAAACAGCAATGAGCAGAAATAACACACGCAAATGAATCTCCCACTGGGTTTTCAGGCTGAATTTATACGAATAAGTGCTAGGTGTGAATAAACCGCACCACAAACATCCGAGGCCGGTGTGTTGAAGGGAGTTGGCCACCATCACTCGCATAACTCTACGTAGCAACTATACCGTGTTTGTGGATCTATAGATTTTGCACAATGTTAGCGTGTCAGCTAATTGATGCTGGGTTTATTAGGTGCCTCTTTTTGGATTTCGAGGCGCGAATTCAAACCCCCGTCCTAACTGTGTATTACACGACAGTTATATGCCTGGCGTGATACCACACCGACACCTACGATGCATAATTAATTTGAAATTGGAGTTCGGATCGAGGCACTTAAAATTGAAGGTAAAAGTCAGTCTTAGGGGTAACTTTTCAATAGAATTAAGGCGCTTGGTGAGAATTTTTTTTTATTTCCTCGATGAACTCGGGTAACTTCTCGGGAAAGGGTTAAATGGAATAACCTGGTAATTTTCATTAGCCATTGGATAATGGGAAAATATTAAAGGAAATCTATTCAAAGCTAACTGTTTTGCCCCGTCCCTTCAATTCACCACTCAGAAACTCCTTCGATATATTCGACATGACACCATTGTGACTATTTTATCATTCATCCGTTACAAGGAATTTCGAAAATTTGTGACACGACCTCTCGAAAGCCCGCGGGCCATTTGTTCGGGTCGCGGCACGTAAGTCAACCCGTACCTACAAAGTTAAATTGCAGAGTTGGGGACGATGGCCCCGAGACATACTCCCCTCAAACGATTCATCAGGGGTCATCTTTTTTTCAGTTCTTTTCACGTTGCCATTGTCTGACGCAAAACGCATATTTCTACTTGACAATTTTCCCGGTGAAACTTGCACCCAAATTACTGGAAAATCGTTCCTTTTGTCGAAGACTTTGAATCACCAGGTTAATGATGAATGATGAATTCCGGTATCGAATATACCCAACTGGCATAACCCAATCGTACATTATTTTAAGCCTTGCAACTTGCAGAAACTTGTAGAAATACCCTCACTTCCTGTCACCAAAAATAACCCACACTCAGACAAAATCAACACAAATCCACAATCTTACCGTTGCCTCCAATTATCACCGACGATTCAAGTATATTACCGCATGTTTGGAGTGCGAAAGACAAGTGATTCAAGAGCATCCGTACATGGCACATCGGTGTTGATATACACGAGTGGAGATCTGAGCCGCGTGGGACCAGAGTACTGTTCGATGTCATGTGCTTGGGTCCCTCTCTCACTTTGGTATTCCACCCTTTCTCTTGTCCTACGAATTCACCCATACACCATCGGAAAATCCCCCTCCCCCCACCTTCCCGCCCCCTTACTTCTCGTACACCACACCTATTTTCCGCATCCCCAGTAGCCAGAGCCGTCGTACCATTCTGCCATTCCCACCTAAAGCAATCTCCATCCTCTCCACCCCATCGTCACTTTAACGCTCTCCCTCAATTTCAGATGGTTTTGTATCACCATCTCCCTCCCACCCACTCATACCAACCTTCACTTCACCCTTTCCTCTTTCCTCACTCAGGAGGTATGGATAGAACAAACTGCTTGCTCACTTGCTCTCCCTCTCACTAGTTTCGCTTTATCTCCTGACAATCGACCTCACTCCTATGTACCCCGTCCCTTTACCCTTCACCGCCCCACATGCCGCTCAACCCAACGCACACGAGTTCAGCTACTTCAATTTGCATTACGCCCGACCGCGCATAGCCGAAGGATCAATTAAATTTCTATTAAGCAGAGAACTTTTTTTTTTATCAATATACCGCTGTCCCGTTCCTCCTATTTATCGATGAGATTTTCACTACGTTTCATCAACCATATGAGCGTGTAATGCTTCCAGCATTTTTCCATCAACGCACTGCGCTTTTCTCCATTCATTTTGTCCTATTGTTAGAATAATCCGAGGAATTCTATAGACCGGCGATTTACAGGCTGAAACGTTGATAAAATTCAAACAAAATGATATCTCTCTGACTTGCTTCATCACTCACATTTCACTCATGAATTTGCCATCATTATCCATACACCGGTCAATTGTTGATTGCCAGACGAAAATGAAAATGAGTTGTAAAATTATTCAAAGATGAATTCCTGTGATTTTATAAGGGCGCCATGATACATGATCAATAACGAGATAGTTAATTTCGTAGTTGTTGATTCAATTTCCTGTTATGATTGACAGCCGGTGGTTAAAAAGGAGAAAATTATTTGGATTCATGTACTTCCGACATGTATCTTCTTTCATGTCTACCACACCTCAACCGCAGGCTGAGCCACCCCTCATCTTGAACTCGTTAGTCAAGCCAATTCACCGTCGGTAACATTTTTTTTCTATCCTCCGTTCATGTTTAAATTTTAATATTGGATGCAGTTCAATGATCCGAAAACCATCGTAATTCACATATATCATTGGAAATACATGAAATCCAATCCGGCCCCAGCGTCCGTGGCAATAACATTTTTTTCTGTTTTTTTTCTTTTTTTATTTCATACCTAGGTATTTTCTATTCGTCTCGTTTCAACGAATCTGACGCTCTCACTGCGTTGCCATTCTCGGTCTCTGGCAGTATATACATCACCGTCAATTTTACCTTGTCGCGACACGTATCGGCCAGGGAAATTATTCGAAATCCCAGTGGATACTTGTCGTTAACAATATTTTTATTTTACGTGTAATTCGCGGTTGCGCGGTTATAGAGCGGAGGGTCACGGGGGCTCGCGTAAAGGGAGTTCAATGCAATAATCGAATGGAAAAGGCTAATACCGATCAGAGTGCAATGAATACACGTATTCTATGGGAATACGTACACGCACGTACTGCCTTCATGTTCACACCTGTCAATCGTGTGCCCGTAACCACGCCTATAATCGTGTTTATCGGCTAGTGACCGGTGGAGTAAGGGGGGTGGCAGGGGTTAAAGGGGGGAGGGGGCCAATGTACGAGGTCCTCTGGATCGTAGTACATTGCACATATGTCCTTCATTTTTTCAGCTGGCAGGACAATTCGATCTCGATAATCGTGGGATTATTCGAGTACCAGCGCCGCAGAGTGGACCAATGGCTCTCTCACGGCTTTTCGGGCATTGTGATGTGTATGTGTATGTGAGGGTGAATGAGTGGAGACCGCCCAGAGACAGGATATAAAAATCTCGGGGGCTATAGAGCGATGACGGATCAGCTCTTTCAATAGGAAACAAGTCCTTTTCGTTCCAAGCACAAGGGCTTTTTCACTATTTCTTCGTCTTTTGTTCCGGCTGGAGAGATCTGAAGCTCATGTGCTTTGCTTGTATCACGAAAAAGCCGGGTATACCGTGCTCACTATGATGAATTTATGAGTTTATACGAGAGAAGAATGGATTCACCAGAGAATTCCATTTGTCCCCGATATTTGTACGATTTTCATTGTAATAGCAACCGGAATTCAATAATTTCTGTAATTCAGCAATTCACGTACTCTCAATATATTTCTATCCTCCTCATCATATAGAAGTAATTGTCATATGTCTTCGAAATTTATCATCGACGTCTAGTGCCAGTGATTCGAATAACTTCAAATATTTCGTTTGACTTGCTCATGAATAAACTACGACACCCTGTAAAATTGATTCCTCAAACAAATTGCACGGATGATCTGTTTACCCAGACAAACGGCCAACTATTTACCGTAGAACTAAAAATAATCCCGTGAAAGGTGGGCTATATGTAACTTGAAAGTTTGTTCTTCGAAACTATGTTATAATATTTCAACCCTTACCCTCTACATCTTGACAAACTGAACCTTCTGAATTATAATCATAATTATGTGAGTTTGTCACGATCGCAACTTTGTCAAATCGCCGGTGGTAATTGACATTTGATTCGCACTCATACACCAACTCTCCCGCTTCCCTCTCCACTGAACCGACTGTGCCCAGCCTTTTCAAAAGATAAAACTACATTTTTAGAATCCCAGGCGGGTAGCAAGGGTTTCCGTTTCGCATTTCCACCATTTATATACGATTTTTCTTGTAATCGCGAACATCCATTTTCCCAAGAAGAGAGAGAGGGGCACCAGAGCTCCTTCAATTTCTCGTTACCACCCAGTTTTTCCCCTTCGCAGTAGTGGAGCTTTCGTGACAAACCCATGGGAGACTAACATACCTCTACCTCCCGAATCCTCACTCACCCCCTTCCACTTTCTCACAGCCCCTCATTGCTCACAACCGAGGTTTTCTGAAACTCGCCGCTATTGATTTACGACGACTATTTGCAAGATCACGCCGCCCACGTTAAAACTTTCCCTGCAACTCTTCCTCCTTCTCATTCTCTCTCTCTCTCTCTCTCTCTCTCTCTCTCTCTCTCTCTCTCTCTCTCTCTCTCTCTCTCTCTTTACCTCACTCTCTCATATTCTCTCTGCAGTGAGGGAAAAAAATTTTTTTTGACCCCTTCCTGTTACTTTTTCACCAGTTCGAAGACAGCCGTCGCTGCAGCTCACGTAGTTCCAAGCCCAGTGCAGAAGAGAGGACTAGAGCATCCGTCCGTACGTGCTAGAAGTTTAGCCCCGAGACGGATTGAAAGGGAAAAGGAAAGTCAGACACGTGACTTTCGGATAGCAGTGAAAAAACTGTAGAAACGACTCGACCCTTTATTTTATTTCGATATTTATTTTCTTTGTCTTTTTCTTTCGTGAGATAGTTTTTATTTTTCTGTAAGTCGACAGTTTCATGTATGGTATGTCTTCGGAACGTGCTTTCATTTGATATATGACGTTATTCAACTACAGTAGGATGTATAATCCTGAGGATCAAGTGCCGAGAACTGTGGCATCCACCGTAACTCGTTAAGCCCATAGGGCGGCTCCGGAAAACGGCACACTTCGATTTAAGGGTAATCTGCTTTGGAAACTTGCTGAGGGGGATGGTGATAAATTTGTCTACGATCTATGAGTGGATATAAAGGAAGAATGAAATTGATGGGGGGGTTCATTGAATCCATCCAAGGTGATGGAATTTACCAAAAACTCCAGGTTTGATCGGAATTTGGGGATAAACGTTTCATCTGTATGTTCCCATGAATTTCATAGGAATACGAACCTATTAAGCATTTCAATTGGGTAACAATTTAATGAAACTATTGATGAAATGTCAAACAGAGAGAGTCTAAATTTGTCTGAATTTATTGCACCGCTTCCGAACTTGTTCCACAAATCAATGTTGTTGAATGAGTTTATCAGTTGTTTGAGAATGACACCTTCAGTTCAGGGCCAGGGAGCCAATGTACGCTGAACAGAACCTTCATTCCCAATACGTCATCACTGCATCTATATACCTCAGTTTCACCGTTAGACCAAGATTAAAACTCATTACCCAGCTTCTTAATCCGCCCCCATCCTCAGTTTCAGCCATTCAAGTTAAAATTATTGGAACGCATAAATTATGAACAGACCCGGTTTATCTACGAAGCCACTATACTGCTCGTCCGTGCTAGACGGACGAGATTTAGTGAGATCTCGGAGTAAAGTGTGGATATTGAGGGTATATCACTCACGGTCTGCGGTTACGACGACCTCAGGTTAACTCCCCCTCGTCTTCTCACCCTGTATGTGGCAACTACTCCTCAACACAACCATGACTATCTGGGAATAGTCTACGTATACATATGTACACAAGTTGTAGTTTAGATCTCCGACTGAGAAACCGACTGGTCGAGTTGGTGTATGTGAAGGTGAATACGAAGCTGCATGGATCGTTAGGTCACTGTGCTGGGCCATCTAACGTCCTGCATGGATTGCATATCCTTGAAGCCATCTCACCTCTATCCACCAATCCAGTATATACCCTGTGGATTTCAACATCGTCTTCGACAGCAGACTGTCTATGCAAATTGGAAAGCTGTTTCTCCTCAATTACTCCCAACGGTGCTGTAATCATGCGTACATCCCGTCACGAATGTTCTACACTGAGCATAATGATGAATTCCAAATGACGATGTTGGTGAAAATCTTCACCTGACCCCATTTGTCCACGACTTGAAATCAATTATCATGGCTATGTGGTGGGGTGGGTCAAGGTGTGACCCACAATCCAGTGTCTGGTAACTGGGCCAACAACAACGGAGAAGGGTGCTAGCCAACAGGTGTAGCTCAGAATGTACTGTCCCTTCCAAAGTACATGACTGAGTCAGAACAAAGCCCTATATGCAGCCTTGCGGTTGCTAATGGTAGTTGTCACTGGCTGCACTACCAACCACATTCACAGGTATACCATCCCCTAGTCGATCTACTTGGTTCAATCAAATATCCGATAGTACTGGGTTCTCTATCCAGAGAGCACATCGCGTCACGACGACTACGTTTACATCATGGACCACGAGCTCATCAATTTGGCTCACCCTCCCATCTACTACCGCCTACAAGTGCTTTCTCTATGCATCGGTCTATCTGTGTTTTCATTCGTATCGTACCCACCTACCCGTCCTTCCGTTCAGTCGGCTGCTAACCTGGCTGTCGCTATCGGTTTCCTCGCTTCCATTGTCACATCGTTCATCCAATGATGTCCGGGGCCTCTAGGTTGTTCCGATTTCTCCCGTCTGGCCAACTTATACTTTAGCAATGGGGTTGTGGGTGAGTGGCCTTCGGGGATCGTCACGGTTGCTGGGTATTAATAAACTGATGTCTTCATGAAAGGTGTTAGGAAAATTATTATCGTAAGCTTGGCCTGTGGTCTTCAACATGATGAGGTATTCTTCTTCAAGCTAGCTCCAGGATCATAGATATCTTATCGTACAAATAAAGGCAAACAGGTGTTGAAATTTATTTGATAGAAGACATGTGACTACCACTGTTGGAGGAAGTCAATCGTCTTTTATTCCTATCGATGCCATTAGTGAGAGAATTTCGAATGGATCTGTATGAATTTCTTATTCCTATGATAAACATCATAACCACATCTCACTGGCTATCGATGGCGAACCCTTTTTCACACAAAAAGATGAATATCTCTGAAACTTGTTATCCTTATTTTTCGCCGAGTTATCGTGCGTGTGAGAATGGAAAAATTTGGAACATGGGAAAGGCGAATATCTTGATACTTTCTACGGACGGGTATGCATATTTTGTTCGATCTAGATAGCGATTGCCGAGAAAAGTATTTGAAAATAAATTGCAATCCCTCAAGAATGTCATGAGATATCAATTCAATTTCAACCCATCTCAACTTTTTATTAAGCCCTTTTTTCTTAGAAAACATACACAATAATATTATCACATTCCCCCTGAGCAAGCATGTATATTTTGGGCGAACTGGATAAAGGTCATTGATACCAGCGGTTCGAAAAAAACTGGCGTCGATGAGATAGATTTTGAGTTATTGAGGAAAAATGAAATTCAAAGAAGTTGTTATACTTCAGGAAGTGTGAAACGGATCGGGTTGAAGCTCCAGACTAACGTGGCTTTCAATCATACTTACGATGGGCCAACATTTCAGACTTTCATTGACAAATGTAACCGTATTTATATCGATCTTTCTAAAAATTGATCACCAAAAGCCCAAGCATCTCTTACATCCCGGATATTATCCCAGACTGATAAAAATTTGGTTTCCCCGATACGTACATTAAGACAGTGGAAATCGATTAAACCCACAATGATCGGTATTCTGTTCCGTTCAAAGACAAGATGACTTGATTATCTATCGAATATTAAAATGATTATAATCTGCGAAGTGTACCCCAGGCTCGCTTTAAATTTCCTCTCATTAAAGAAGATATATCCGAATCGTCATATTGCCTCTCACCTCGCCTCGCCATGAAACATCAATTCATTCAATGATAATCAAGAGATGGACACATCTGCTCCTCTTCCCCATAAAAAAGTGATAATCAGCCTCATGAATTTTGAAACCTCCCCCATCGATAAGAAAATAAGGTGATGAAAATGTCTGAGCCCCTGGAGACAGAACCAAGCAGAGATGTGATTTCTCCAGGGGTGATTGTATAGGTACTTTGTGTAAATCTCGATTGGTGGGTAAGGGTGAATCCCTCCGATTATCGCAGCATCTCCGACGTGATCCAATCATGCTACCCAGCTAACTTGCTAATTTATCGTCAATGAGGGCCATTGCACATTATTTAACGTCGGATTATACCTGAGGGCCTGGGGAAAAGGGAAACGGAGGAAGGTAAAAAAGGGTGAAGCAAGCTGCACTCTTGCTACTAACTTGGTAGCCTCCAGGCGTTCAGCGAACAAGGTGAAAGGAATGAGAGCAAAACGGATTCTCTCACCGGCAAGACACCCTTTAAGACTTCAATGACGTTGAGCTCTTGGTATTCACCCTTTTCACCATCAATTCTAAAACCGCTCGTTCCCACTCCCTGACAACTCTGACTTTAACACCCACAAAACAGCAGTGGTAACTATTTATAAAGTTAGAGGGAGTCTATGAGAGGGAGCTAAAGGATTGTGAGACATTTTCACTTTCTCATTTTGATGGCTTTTAGAACCCTACTGCGAATGTACGATAATGGGTAATCAGGGGAACAAGTATCATTCTATTGTAGTATTCCAGTAGACCAATGGAACAATTAACTTAACGAACTTAATATGAGCAAGTTGAAGACTGCTGCAAGACCTTTTCGTTGACTATCCGATGCGAGCCACGTTCCTGAAGGGAAGAAAAAATACGCGCGTACAAGCTGGAGAGTTTCCACGGTACCATAAAGTCTCCTACAGTTTTCTTCATCCCGATGATCCTTCAGCAGGAGTTACGGTGGAACTGAGGAAATTTCATTCACCTGGTTGAAGTAAAAAATATTGGTTTGTAAATCAAATCGAGGGCACAATGTACAAGAATCGAATTACCGAGGGAATTCACGTCATAACATGATTCTGTGGTTTGTTTGAGGGTGAAAAGTTCTGGTTGTAAGAAGCTTTGACGTCAATAGCCGAACCAATGCTAGACAATAGACTGGGATGGTAGGGGATGTGGATGGATTACGACGGGGTTTAGACGCCATTGACTGTTTGATCCTCTAATCATTGAGAGTGTGCCATCCAAAAGGAGAGACAGATATCAGAGAGATTGAGAATCGAAATAACTTGACCTTTAATAGCTGTCACCAAGACAAAGCGCAACGATTTTTATTACAAATCTGGTGCAACTGATGCCTGAGAAGAAACTCTGATTTCGTGAAACAGCTCAATTCGTTCCGTGAGCAATTTTCCGAGTACGTACATGTGGAGGAAACAGTAGAGCGAGGGATCGGCAAATTTATGTACACACTCTCAATCACATTGCTGAGGTCAGCTTATGAGTCTGCCAGTAGAACTAGGGATATGCGTCTATAGGTAGTGTAAATCGATGAACCAATGTAAATACACGAAATTGCCCAGTGAGGCTTCTCAACTCTGCATATGCTCATCATTATGATGTACCGTGTGCAGATATTACCGGATTTCCATTAAAGTGGGGATAATTCTAGGTAGAGAATGATTAGAAAATTTCTCAAAGTCACGTGAGTCGAAACGATTGTGAGCGGCTTTCGAGTCATCTCGAGTAGATCCCCACGATAAAAGATTTAATATTAGGAGAGCATGAATGTCACTTCACCCAACAATATATTCCATCATTTTTCCAGAAAATCAATGCAATGATTTGAAGCCCTCTGTAATCATCAAATGGCGATGCGAGCTCGAAGCCCTTTGAATTTTGACACTCAAGCGCTGAAATGCGAACCAACAGTCCCCAGTGGAAATACCTTCAACTGGTTTTCGAGTTACCAAAAGCAATTAATCACAGTTGTCGACGAAGGAGATATTATGTTGGGTGGATAAAGTATTCAACGATTATCAGGGCCACAAAGCCAGGAAGTTCACACTTGATCCTGCAAAATGTTCAATAAAATTATCAATAAAAATTAATCATCCGAAGCCCATTGTTATCACCGCATTGCGATTGTACGACCCTTTATCGAAGCCCTTTGATATCGGATGTTCCACAACTAAAAAAAACCAATTCCCTAATGAAAACACCTCCACCCAGTTTTCCAGCTACTAAAAGCAATTAACCATGGCTGCACAGAAGGCCGTTCCGCCAGCCCGAAACTCTCTCCGAAGATAGTTTAGAGCTTCGATATACAGTAATTCAATTTCACTGGGTAGGTCAGTGCATTTAGCCCCTCAAACTCTCCAAAGATGAATCTACATCAGCTCCGGTAATAATAACAACCATCAGTCAGTCAACTTGAAATGAACAGTAACCTATCAGAAGCCCAAGCCCCTTCCATTCCCCCAATTTTTCATACCTCATGATATTCACCTTTTCACCATCCAAAGTTAATCACGTAAAAACCCCTTTCTGACAGTTGTTCCATAATCGATCTTCGGTGTAATTATTCTACAAGCTCCTCACTGATCTTGGCCTGCTCGTTAATTACGCACTAATTAATGGAACCGCTGTAATGGTGGGTGCTTTCTCCAGTGAAAAACCACCAGGAGTTGGCGCCATTCATTCTGGGCTGCGGGTTTTACGGGGCAGAGGGGGTTGGGGGTGGGAGAGGGGGGGGGCAGTCTGATATTACTCCACTGAGAAAAGTAGATCCAGTTGGCAGGGACATGGAAATGGAGAGGAAAAAATGATAGAGCTCTCTCAACCACTGATACGAGACGTAATTTATTAATCAACTTTAATTGTTTATTTGATGTTTTGTGAAGTTGCCGGTCTGGATGTTGCTCATTCAGTTTGATAATATTTGTCTCTAGCCGAGTTTCCGGGTTTCTCAATATCAGTCGGTACAGGGTGTATGGTATAAGTGGTGAATCTACTCGACCGTACATCAACGTTCGACCGCGTATTCTGTAGACAAAAAGCACCTTGGCCACTTGAAAATTGTGAGCGAAGGAGATCTGCTCGATCGAGAAACATTTTCACGAGACGTTTCACGAAGATAAAATGTTATGCTCAGGGAAATAAGTTTTTGTAAAATAATGTTACCGGTTTATCCTTTTTTTTCGGGAAAAAAGAAAGCATAAACGAGCACTCGCTACCAATAGATGGCTTGTAGATAAAGAATGTATTCAGAGAAACTTTTTCCGTGGATTCAATAAGTGTTCACAGCGGAGGAAAGTTTACTCGGCGCAGTGAATGATAATGAATGTAATAATAATAATCGTGATAATTTATGAGTGATTTTGGGGGATTCGCACAGCGCAATTGTTCGGGAAGAAAGCTACGGTCTTAGGAGGCTCTGGGTGGGAATAAAACATAGCGGTGGAAAAAAGAACCGAGGAAATAGGAGATTCACGTGAATGTGGCGAGGATGGAGGAGCTGAGGAAGGCGGCGGTACCTCGGTGTTGGAAGGAAAATAATGACGCGAAATCACGCCTCGCTCTGGCGTACCACACGCCAAAGTCAGATGTGAAGTTACGAGGACCAACTTACCATCCTCAGGTTTTTTTTTCTAAGAGTGAAAAGAAAAGGTGGTGGGTATCTGGGGTGGATTTTTAGGGCTTGAATTTACAGTTAAATATTTGATTCTGAAGGATATTAAGTGCTTTTACTATTTTTTTCTCCAGCAAGATTGTTTCTACTTTGACAGTCGAATATCAGGGCGCACAGTTGATGCTCATTCGACCCTACGTTTCCGGACATTTTACGATGATTTTATTAACGTCGTCACGTCTTATATTTCATTATGGGGGATCATCCGCGGAGTGCCTTCCAATGGCCAGTGCACTCAATCGGAATTCCAGAGGGTTTCGGAAAGTTCTAGAGCTTTTTTCGACGATTCCAGGACATTTGTACAATTTTAGTAGTTTTTCGTTTTATAGTAGTTTACTCACGCACACGACTGAAAATTATTCGGATTCATATTCGATTAAGTACTTGATCTTTACAAGTCAGAATCGGGATCGATATGGACGCCCCAAAAAATATTTTGAACATTTAAAAAACCGTAAAGTTTTAATGCTAAATGTTCAATCGCACACTGTCGAGTTAATGCGGAGGTGAATGAATTATGTTTAATTGTTTTTAATTTATTTGATTTATTTTAAAAAACACTTTATTGGAATGAATAATACACTTTTTGTAATGAGGTTGAAATATGGAAATTTAAAAAGGATAGCAAATAATGAGGAAATTGTAGCAAGATTTGCGCGAGGCACGGAGAGACAGGGACTGATGCGCTGAGGCATAGACGCACTGAGAGACTGATGCGTTGAGAAAGACGACGCACCGAATAGAAAATTTTTACGACTTTATAGATTGGTGTAGTGGTCTGTGTCTAAGAGTGATGGACAAACTCCAAAAAGGGAAAACCATTTAGAGTGTCGGGATTAATATTTCGGAAAAGTCCGACCGCAATAAAACATTGGAAGAGAAATATTTCAATGGTAATAAATGCAGGTCAAAAAGATTTTAAGGGGGAACATTCCTTCGTTAATGGAAGGAACAAGAAATTTCTACAATTAAGCCAAATCCGCAATAAAACGATTTGGTCGTGAAAGTAACATTGTGGGAAAAGTTTCGATCATGAATATTTGGAAATTATGAATAAAAAATATAATTCGAGAAGAATAAATTTAATAAGAGAGGGACGAATTCTGCGACAGAACAGACTCCCCCGTTGAGTAACTAATTTAATCAACGCAAAATGAAAGGTTGACTCGAGTAGTTTTTTGAGGAATTAGAGTTAGGAAGAATTGACGAAGAAGAAATAAAGAAGGGTAATAGCTTAGTTATGTTCGTCAGTGTCCGCGCTGGTAATTGGTAGAGGGGCCAGCTTCTTGACGTTGCGGTCAAAGAGCCCCTTGGCTGTTTTGACGGTGACTGTCCGGATAATGCCATCTGCTCCAGGTCGCACCTTGACGACACGTCCTAAGGCCCACTGGAGTGCGGGTACGTGGTCTTCTTTCAGCAAAACCACTGTGCCTTCCTTGATGTGGTGCTCCCCTTGACTCCATTTGGACCTCAGGTTGAGATCGCTTATATACTCCCGATGCCAGCGAGTCCAGAAGTGTTGCTTCAATTTCTGAATATGTTCCCACGTGGACAATCGGTTGCTAGGAGTGTCGGTGAAGTCACGTTCCCTTGAGGTTGTGAGGGGCTCTCCAATCAGGAAATGACCAGGAGTTAAGACCAACAGATCGTTGGGGTCAGCAGACATCGGAGTAAGAGGTCGGGAGTTCAGCACTGCTTCGATTTCGATGACCAAGGTGTTGAACTCCTCGAAGGTTAGAAGCTCATTGGTGATGATGCGGTACAGGTGGTGCTTAAAGGATTTCACCGCAGCTTCCCATAGACCACCAAAGTGGGGTGACAAGGGAGGGATGAAATGCCATTGGATCTGCTGTCTGGTCAATTCTGATTGGAGAGTCTCCTGGTGATCTTTCGACTGAAGAAATTGGTAGATTTCTTTCAGCTGATTGTTGGCCCCGACGAAGTTCGTACCGTTGTCCGAATAGATGTTTTTACAGTATCCGCGCCTAGCGATGAATCTTCGTAGTGATGCCAGAAATGCTTCAGTGGTGAGATCACTGACCACCTCCAAATGAACAGCCTTCACTGCTAGACAGGTGAAGATGGCAACGTAGACCTTGACACGACCTCGATTGCGGAACTTCTTCTCTTTGATAAAAAAAGGACCGCAATAATCAATGCCTACGTTTGAAAATGGACGAGATTCCCTCACTCGAGCGGCTGGCAAGTTTCCCATGATGTAGTTGACCGACGGTGGATTCATTCTGGTACATCGGATGCATCTTTGGATCTCGCGACGTACAGAGTTCCGACCATCCAGTGGCCAATATTTCTGTCTGAGGTGGTACAATGTTGCTTGAGGACCTGTATGTAGCTGAGACGTATGGGCTTCCCTGATGATGAGTCTCGTTAACGGATGAGACTTGGGCAAGATAAGAGGATGTTTCTGCGAGTACGGGATCATGGCGTTTTGCAGTCTACCTCCTACCCTGATGAGGCCATCCTTGTCCAGGAATGGATGTAGCTTGGCCACCGCGGCCAACTCCTGGTTCTTGGTTTGCTGATTTCCAGTACCTTGAAGAGCGCGTCTGAGAGGGCCAAATGTCTCGGTTTGCAGCCAGTGGATGATACCCTGCTCAGCTGTTGCGAGCTCGTCTGCTGTGATTGGGCCCTGCTTGTGACTCCTGAAACGTAGACAAAAAGCGATCACGCGTTTCAATTGAACAAATGAGGAATACTGTTCCAGAGGATGCCTTCCTGGTTCACCATGAGCTACATGACAAAACCTGCTCTTGATCTCAGTTGGAGGAGAGGAGAATTGAAGATCGAGAACTGGCCAATTGTCCTCTTCTGCTTGGAGCCAGGCAGGGCCTTCAAACCAGATCTTGGAGATAATGAAGTCCTTGATGAGCTGTCCGCGAGAGACCAAGTCCGCTGGATTGTCCTGAGTTCTCACGTGTCTCCAATCGTCTTGTTCAGATTTGGATTGGATATCTGCTACTCGATTGGAGACGAAGGTCTGGAGCTGATGTGCAGGTGTGTGGATCCAATGGAGCACAATGGTAGAGTCTGTCCAGTAGATGGTGCGATCGATGTGAAGGTTGATAGCTTTCTTGATTCCTTGGATGAGCTTAATCAAGAGTTGGGCTCCACAGAGTTCAAGCCTTGGAATCGTAAGCTTCTTGAGTGGAGCAACACGAGACTTGGCACATAGGAGTGTGGTTTTGATCTCCCCGTTAATTCCAGTCGAACGGAGATACACACAAGCTCCGTAGGCATCCTGACTGGCATCACTGAATCCGTGGAGTTGAATGTCTGTATATTTTTCTTGGAGAACGAATCGTGGAAATGTCACCATGTTGATCTGCTGGAGCTGTCCATAAAACTGGAGCCACTCTTCCTGGATCTCAGATGGGAGTGGAGTATCCCAGCCTGTCTTCAGGGTCCAAAGTTTTTGCATGATCATTTTTGCCATGACGACCACTGGTGAGAGAAGACCAAGGGGATCGAAAATCTTCGCAGTCTCAGATAAAACTGTCCGTTTAGTGATAGCAGCGCTCAACGATAATTTGGCAGTGTAGGTGATGCTGTCAGCTGTTGAGTTCCAGAGTACGCCTAGAGTTTTCAACGTTGCAGTATCGCCAATTTGAAGATTGTGGTTGATACTCTCTGGTGTCAAATCGTTCAAAATGGATGGGTCGTTGGAAGCCCATTGTCTCAGGTTGAATCCTCCGAGATTCACCAACTTGTCCAATTCTTCTCGCAGATGAATAGCTTCTTCCCGAGTCTGTGTTCCAGTAAGTAGATCGTCGACATACAGGTCACGTTGAAGCACTCGTGCAGCTTCTGGATGTAGATGGCCATCATCTTTCGCCAGTTGATGAAGACATCTAATCGCAAGATATGGGGCTGCAGAGAGTCCGAACGTCACTGTATTCAGCTCGAATGTTCTTACTGGTTCCTTCCCGTCACGCCATAATATTCGCTGGAATTTCCTGTCTTCAGGGCGTACGAGAACTTGTCTATACATTTTCTCGATGTCCCCTGTGAGTACGTATGGGTAAAGACGGAAACGTAGAAGAAGAGAAAATATGTCGTCCTGAATGGTAGGCCCGACATGTAAGGTCTCGTTGAGAGATATCCCGGTGCTGGTCTTCGCTGATCCATCGAAGACAACACGGACCTTCGTCGTCAAACTGCTCTCCTTAATCACAGCGTGATGTGGCAGATAATATCCCAAGTTGGATAGGTCTGCTCCGGTCACTTCTGTGAGATGACCAAGATCTAAATACTCTTGAATCACTGCACGATATTGCGTGTTGAGGTCTGCGTTGCCATCCAGTCTTCGTTCCAGAGATTTGAGACGGCGGAAAGCTCGTGATCGCGACTCGCCGATCAGAGATTCCTTCCCGTTGAATGGTAAAGCAACAACATATCTACCAGTGTTGTTGCGTTTGATATTCTCCAGAAAGTGTCGTTCGCAATCCGACTCAGTACTGGTTGAAGATGAAGTGGTGTCAACTTCTTCGATCGCCCAAAACTTGGAGAGATCGAAGTCAATGCTGGAGGTGCCGATAACGTTGCATACGCGTCGACGTATTGTCTGCATTGTTGGTGCGCTCCCTCCGATTACCCAACCGAGCAAAGTCTGTTGAAGATACAACTCCGGTTGATCTGCTGGTGTGAGCTTTTCCTTGCCTTTGCAGAGAAGCGATAATGTAGGTCCAGATCCAAGGAGCATGTCCACTGATGCTGGATGATGGAAGTCAGGATCAGCAAGCTTGATGTTGGTGGGAATCCTGATGGCGCTACGATCAATTGGTTGATCAGGTACAGCCTGAGTGATGTTGGGGATCGTCAAGAAGTTGAGTGTCCTTTCATACTCAGTTGTCCGTGATCGAATTGTGGCGGTGACTAAATACCTGGTGGTGGTATTTGCGTCATTCAACGCTCCAATGGATACAGCGAATGGTTGAAGCGGAAGATTGAGGGCGATGGCTAAACTCTCCTTGATGAAATTGGTGGTGGATCCGGTGTCCAGTAGCACTCGACAGTCGACAGGTTGTCTGTGGGTGTCAAGTACGTTGACATTCGCCGTCACCATCAGATCACATGTGGAGGAGCTGACGATCAATGCCGTTCGCCGTCCGCAGAGGCTCTGGGTCTGTTCTAGTCAAGATTGAGAGGGCGTTGACTTCTCTCCAGTATTGAAGTGGAGAAGCGTATGATGTCTGTCCTTGCAGATCGAACAATCCACTGGTGATACACAGACTGAGCGTTCGTGTCCTGGCTTGAGACAGTTAATACATAAGCCAACACTCTTCACCTTGGAAAACCTCTGCTCTGGAGTGAGACCCTTGAACACTGGACACTTTCCGATGTGTCGGTGTATCGTTTGACAATGGAGAAAGCATACTGAACCCGGTGGAGCTGATGCTGCTGATGTTGATGCTGGTGAATCAGTTGATCCGGCCACAAAGGCTTGTCTTCGGGGTTTCTTCTCCCTCTTCTTGTCAGAGGAAGATGGCTCTGAATAACTTGGAGGATGGCTCCTCGAAGTTGATGTCCTCGTATCGTGGCACGTCGCTCTGGCTTCTATAAATTCTAATAATTCTTTATAAGTGGGCAACTCCGTACCTTGATTTTTTAGCTCCCATTGCCAAATCGTTTCTGGTGCCAGCTTCAGGGTGATCAGGTCGGTGAGGGGTAGATCCCAGCTGCTGACATTCTGTCCCAGAGTTTCCAGTGCTTGGATGTTCTGGTTCATGACATCTGCTAGTTGTCCTAGTGCTGCTGGAGAGTCCCGTTGCAGGGGTGGATAATCCCGCATGATTGCCCAGTGCCGACGGAGTATCTTTTTCCTACAGTCAAATTTCTTTTTCAGAATGTCAATAGCGGTGCCATAGTTCTCATGTGTGGTTGCGAGAGAACCGATGGCAGTAGCAGCACTCCCCTTGAGTAATCCCCGCAGATAGTGGAACTTCTGATTGTTCTGTAGGTCTGCGTTCTCGTGAATCACTGTTTTGAACGAATCCCAGAATGGAGGGAAATTTTCAATAGATCCGTCAAACTCAGCGATTTTTATTTCTGGCAAGCGAGGCCTTTGAATATAATTATTAACCACTGTTGGTGTTGTTGATGTGTGAAACGGTGATGGTGATGGAGGTGGCGCCAGATTGTGATGGAGCTCTAGGAGTTCTAGAGCATTTCCTACGACCTTGTCGTAGGCGTCTTCCATCTTGAAGCGTTTGGATACTTCATTCTCATCCAGTTGTTCCAAGCGATCTTGAATGTCGGGAAACACGTTAAATCTTTCCTTGAGCCTTTGGAGAGCTGCTTGGAGTTGAAATGGCTTCCTGTCATTCGTGGGGGTTTGTATATACGTCTCCACGATCGTTGAGAAATTGGTGATGGCTGCCTGGATGGAACCACGTTTCCTCCTGAGAGTGGAGAATTCTTCCGTGTCGGACATGGGCATCTTCACTTACACTGTTCCACTGATTTCACTGATTTTATTTACGTTTGAAATCCGGCTCGAAGGACCAAAAATTATGTTCAATCGCACACTGTCGAGTTAATGCGGAGGTGAATGAATTATGTTTAATTGTTTTTAATTTATTTGATTTATTTTAAAAAACACTTTATTGGAATGAATAATACACTTTTTGTAATGAGGTTGAAATATGGAAATTTAAAAAGGATAGCAAATAATGAGGAAATTGTAGCAAGATTTGCGCGAGGCACGGAGAGACAGGGACTGATGCGCTGAGGCATAGACGCACTGAGAGACTGATGCGTTGAGAAAGACGACGCACCGAATAGAAAATTTTTACGACTTTATAGATTGGTGTAGTGGTCTGTGTCTAAGAGTGATGGACAAACTCCAAAAAGGGAAAACCATTTAGAGTGTCGGGATTAATATTTCGGAAAAGTCCGACCGCAATAAAACATTGGAAGAGAAATATTTCAATGGTAATAAATGCAGGTCAAAAAGATTTTAAGGGGGAACATTCCTTCGTTAATGGAAGGAACAAGAAATTTCTACAATTAAGCCAAATCCGCAATAAAACGATTTGGTCGTGAAAGTAACATTGTGGGAAAAGTTTCGATCATGAATATTTGGAAATTATGAATAAAAAATATAATTCGAGAAGAATAAATTTAATAAGAGAGGGACGAATTCTGCGACAGAACACTAAATATTATTTGAATGACAGAAAATATTAATCCATTTGTTCCAACTTTTCGGATGCAATTGCATTGACAAATGTATATTGGTCTGTAGTAAATTGCAAAAGTTACTTGGATATTAGTACAACTAAATGTTGGCCACTTCGAAAATTGTTTTACAATACCACCTTCAATTGAAAAAATCTAAAAAAAATGCAGATACCGGAGAGAGGTCGCGAAGTGGTGGATGAGTCGGAGCGACTTCTCATTAGCGCCGGCCTCATCAAGATTTTCGGGCTCTCGAAATATCCTTCAGCGGAAGAATCGCCCCAGCCGATCTGAAATTCCCGAATGATGAAGAAAGTCGGGAGAATAATTCACCGTGAATTGGAATATCTCGGTCCCTCAAATATCATGTCCGTGATAATGGAGAGATGAGAGAAAGAGATATATATATATATATATGTATATAGTGAATGCCGACGGATTGATGCATACGTAATATCCCAGAGGGGATGTATTTAGCTCTGGGTGATATAACCTCACATTGCCATGAACACAATAGATTTACGTATTCGTGGATAAGGGGGGTGAGGAAGGGGTAGGGTATGGGTGATAGCCGTTGGGGTGTATGAGTTTGAGAATAGTCGGCAATCTTGGCATTGGACCAACTGTCTCGCATTGAGCTTCGGGGAAAGCGCTATACCAACACGAAGGGCGGGCGATTCGTGTGGTCGTTTTGAACCTATTGAACTCTATTTTCCTCGGTTCCTGTTTGATAGGTAATCCCACGCAGCTGTGGATGTATCGAAAAATGTTGATGAGCCGTCAACACGTGGTGCGCTAAAAATGTTGCGATTTTTGCATCGGATGACAGCCGGTTTGACTTTGATTTCCGTGACGCGGAGTTGATAATGTTGGTGCGTGATGTTTATTAGTCAATAGATTGTTAATAAAGATTTTCAATAAATGATAAGATATTTTATTGATGTAATAAACGATCGCAAAACTTTTCCCGTTCTCTCATACCTATGATTACATAATAATTAAATGCCCTTTTATTATTCCCACGACTTGCATCACATTTGAATTTAGTCATGCGTACTTTTTCATCCAGCGCACTGTAGTTTTTTATCCACTCCGAAAATTACGACGGTAAATATTAAATTTCCGAGTGTAGGTGGTATTGTAGTGAATTTTATTTCTCATATTACGAATTACTGAATTTCCACACTAAAAAATGTTATCTTCATTCTGGATAAACTTACCACATATGACTACATTTACCACCCATTCACCGGAGGATTTCCACGAGTTTGCTATAATTGCTGGCGCCTAATGAAGTCATTTGGTGCAGCAAAGGTGTTAGAGGATCAGCTGTTCATACATGCGGAATATCATATGGATTAGAGACCGATAATGATGAAGCGAGTGCACGTTTCAGTGGTACACCATAACCGACATGCTCATCTCGATGATCCTGTCCTGTCTACGTGCCATCATCATGATCAACCCATCGTCCATCACCGCTAACGTTTTACCTCATCCAAGCATTTGACTATTTTCCATCTCTCCTACTCGCACCCATTCCCTCAGCTCTAGTGATTGTGATTGCCACGGTACTATTAAACATTGAAGGGGCATTACCTTCGAAAAGCAGATTACCGGTTAACCGTTGGGCTCTTCCGATATGATTTATCACAGGATAAAATCGAGGTGCAATACATCCAGTCGTTATGTATATTCAATGTATGCAGCATATATCAGGATAACACAGATGTCCGTGACATTTTCCTGTGATGAAAGCTAATTGCCCAAACTGGGCTCGTTGGGTTTTTTTCGAGTTTTTAAAAGTTCATTTAGCATTGTTTTTGCACAGATTACGTCTTGATAAGCATTCCCAATGACCCTTTCAGTATTTCATCCCGCATTCATGCAGATTACTTATTCTAGATCAATGATTTCTACCTGAGAAAGCTTCATGCGCTTTGCACCTCGGCCTGCCAATGGATTCAACGGAATCAAATATTGACGCACCGGCGTAACCAAAATAGTCTCCTCCGGGACCATTGATTTCCCCAATTTTCCCAAACAGGAGCGGAAAAAACATCTCACTTAGTTAATTGCCATTATCAGGTGAAACAGAGGAGATTTAAATTTCAGGATAATGTTGAAAATTTTCTTGAACTTCTTTTATGGGAAACTTATCAAGAGAGGAAGAAAAAAAAACAGTTTGAAAGTTTGGAAGGAATGGCCCTCGCGAGAAATCTTTGTAGAGCTCCCTATGGATCAATAATTTTCTTTGTGGAGAACGGAAACTTTGGTGTAATATGCCACAAAAATGCATTTTAAGAGTTTAAGGGTGCAGGAGGGGGAAGAATTGCTACTCAATATTTCATTGAATTCAATTATGATGTATAATGGAGTGGATTGCTTGATTGATTCGGTTACGATTGTGTGGAGTTATATTTTATTCAACGCACTTCTGGATATCCAATTCTGTGGTTATTTTTGGGGGGTGAAATAGTTGTTTATTTTATCAGTCGACCATCAGAGTTTCCATTGGAGTCACAGTTGGTAGTATATTTCCCAGAATTGTGATACAATTTTCTTCCACAAACTTTGCAAATGAGGAAGCCTAAAAATATGAGTTGCTATCAACTCAATCCTCGGTTTTAACTCGTACATTTTTGCCGGTCGAATTTGCCGCTTCGAAAATAATCAATTGTCCATGATATTCACCAGGAAGAAGTCAGCCCTCAGCATGAAAGTGAGACACGTCTTAAATAACTAACTTAATTCATCTGTATGTGCTTTCTTCAATGGGACTAGGATCAGAGGTACCCAATAGTCCCAGTTATTCGTTTCGAGGAGCACTCACAGTAAACTCAAGTTGCACAGGAGCCCAGTAAACCCGGGCATGGTTAGAAGTAGAATTGTCGTGCTGCTAAGGGGGGGGGGTATAGGGGCAGGGGTGAGACCAAAGAATCCCGAGCGACTACAGGCAAGGAAAGTGGGGCCACTCTGGAAGCCATTAACGTCAGAAAACTTAGATTCGCAGCTACGTCAACGCAACTATACGTTCACAACGAATGAAGGTGGCCGGGAGGGGGTCCGAGAAACCCCGCGTTGGGTGGTAGAGGGACTGGGTACTAGTTCCATGGTCTATTGCAGACCTGGGCTTCAAGGGAAGAGCGAATAAAGATTTTTCAGCCATCGAGTTCTCTCAGCCACTCTTTCCGTTAAAAGCCAATTTCTTACTTGTGGCAAGGATAACGGGGAGGGAGTGTGCTCCCGTTATTTTCAATTCTCTATTTACCTGTTTGACTTGTTAATGAATGTGAATGGACAGTATTATGGACATTGTTGACTGGTGGACTGGCTGATTGCATTGAATAGGATACCGGGGGAGGGCATAAACGACGCCATGATGGATCAGTAGTTGCGTGCTCACCTACAATCAAATTTAAAAGGAACTTCGGAAGTTCATACTTCAATTAAAAGAAAACATTAATGTTGACAAAATGCCGTCTCGACTAGATTTCCTTACGAAACTGGAATTACCTAAGGGTGATGGAAATGGAAAGTCGATTGTATTTCAACAGACCTTCAAGGAAGTACACAACAACTTCATGACTTCAAATAACTCCCAGTGATTTGACAAATCATTGCATCATAGAGATCTCATATCGCTATAAAAATCAGGGGGTGATGGGAAGATTGGAAATGGAGAACCAAGAGAAGAATTCAGAAGACCACCGATAGAAACCATCACTGGTATCGCCATCAAATCACGAATGTATGTTTTTTCATACCGAGAGCGTTTATTATGCGGACACACAAACATTTTGCCGACTAGCGGACTTTCGTGATAGACGAAGTTATCGATTCGTAATAAATTCCCTCGATATATCCCCCCTCTTCCCATATATATACACTCTTTTTTTATCCATAATACTGGACAATACGCGCTCCAACAGAGCCAGTCGATTACAAAAAACCCGTATATAACTGCTAACAGATACTGAAACCCATGTACTGAATCACAATTCAGCGTGGTTAAATTTTTTTGGCTTCTGCGTGGGGAGTTTGGGATAGTTGGTATCATGATCGGGTGAGGAATGAAGACCACAGTGATTTCCATCGGTTGTAGAATGAAGCATAATATTCAGGCGATGAGGAAATCAATCCCAGTGTAGCTACTGAACACCCACTTCGTCGAAGATAAGCCCTTCTGATATCACTGACCTACATCCCATCATCAGTCTAATGACGTCAATTTTCAGACGTCTGTCACTACAGTGGCAGATAACATCAAACGGGCAATTCTTCCTCTGTATACTTTTCCGATCCTTTGTGGGATGCTGCAACGCCAGAATCTGAGACATCAAAAGGTGACATTGGAGGAAGATGAGGCACACGTTACTAACGATCTCACCAAGATTTTACGGCGATTGCGAGCCATCACGAAGTTCCCGGTAGAGGTGGTGAGAAGGATTGACGGTATGATTTGACGCGTGATGGTGAATAACTTCGGCGTATCTTGAGAAGAAGCCAGGGCCAGAGGTGCCTCGTAAAATGTATGAATGAAAATCCATTAGCTTTCTGGTTCTATAGCATGGCATTCACCTACTGCTCATTGTTCTTTCATCGAACCGGTCCCCAGAAAGTTCAACAAAGGAGACCTTTCAAGGGAATTATATTCGATACTTGAGCTACGTGGTGATAAAGTCAACTGGAGTCCTGGATCGTTTATGTTATGGTTGAATTGGCTGCAATTGCTCAAGTTTTTTGACGACATAAAGCTCTATAGAAGAAAAAAAATGAGGAAAAGTTGCCTCAAGTTCACGGTAAAAATTAGTACCACCAGCGTCGTCCACTCATTGATAATCCACGTTCAATTTGCTGATTGACATCCGTTAAACACAAAGAGCGTAAAGTAGTCAAAAGAAGAAAAGATAATTTATAAGATTTACCAGTTTCTTTCCTCACCTCCGTTGAGAGGCCCTAAAAAATATCGATAACCCTCCGGAATGACACTTTGCGCAGCACTTGAGCCTCAACGAGAAACCCCTCTACCCCATCCCTCAACCGAGTAGGTAAAGTACGACGGTAAACGGTGTAGCTTATATCATTAAAGGAAGGTTTCATTGGAGGCCTCGTGAGTTTTAAGACACCATAACCCCCCCGTGAAAATGTTAATACCTCTCTGTTTAACGTTTCCCATCAGAGTTTTAATGAACATTACACTCGGTCCTTAGTTTCCCAGACTGGACGGGTATTGTACAATTTCTCTCCTCTTTCTCTTGTTTCTCGTCATTCTCAGTTGTTGGTAACACCCTCCATTGATCGTAAATACTTTGTACAATGAAATTTTTCGGCACATCACCGCAAACCATTATTCATATCTGGACTGTTGTGTCGATGAAATACTTTCGCGGCGCCGTTAAATGGTAGGGGACAGGGAAATGAATGGGAGGAAAAACTAAAGACGAAAGTGAGGAAAACAAAGATTGTCACCTTGATTTTCTGATGAAACGAGAGACGGAATGAATTCACGATGATATATACCCTTGAAGGTGGCCACGCCCGTTACGTTGGCAGGGATTTTGTCAGCTAATGAAGAACGGCGACGTTATTTTCTCGAGCGCCATTAAAATCACGTTAGTCCCGAGAATTGTGAAATCTAGTTAACGAAGATAAAAGGAAGGAGCCGGTGGGCGGGGTATTTGCAATTTTCCAAGATCAAAAACAATTGTTTCGTCGGACTGGAAATTTTTATGGAGCTATTCCTGGAGGGAAGATGTATCCGGCTTCCTTCTTCCCTCGTGCAGCAGACGTGCTGGCTGCGGGATTATCGTCTGGTTTTGTGATTGTTTTGGTTGGTTGCTGCTGGTTGTAAAATTTATGGTAGAAGGAAACGTTGGATTGTTGAGAGAGACAACTGCAAGCGGTGTATCGCATGGAATTATATGGGTCACATCGTACGATGCATAAGCCGATGGATTATTTTGCAAGTACAGACTTTTGTGATTATTAATATGATTTTATAATCGTGATATAGATTTTTTGCGACTACTGAAAAGACAGGCGACCGTTGTAACTCGGCCGCAAGCTCATTAGGATCATCGCAATCATCATAATCAAAAGCTTTGCATGTAAATATGTAGCATAAAGTTTTAATCTTTTAATACAGTTGCAGTGGCCTCGTAAACTCAGAAGTCAGTTACATCTCATCTCCACAATTACGATCACATCATCTAGAGTCGAGGGACAAATACTCAAAATTCCGGGTGAAATCCCAATCATTGATGCCAATAATCTCGGCAGCAATCTCGAAGTGTTTTCCAGGTGGATTGGATCATATACCACTCCCTCGCAATCCGTGAACTTCCGCAATGCCAAAGTGAGATGGGCCAAGAAAGGATCAACGTTGAGACCGTCACTTTGTCGAAGTTTCATCGAGCCACGAAAGGTCTTCCCTGACTTAGCTATGGAAGGGGCGTCAAATTCTTGGACGAGTGGAGGGATTTTATGGAATCGTATAGTGGAAGTTAGTCATACGTATCTCAAGTGCCAAACATTCTTAGATCCCTGGATCTGAGGTACGGTAGAAATTCAAGATCCCCCGGCATCGGATTAAAAAAAAAAAAGAAAAACGACGAGGAGGTGAGAAAGGGAGAAAAGGGAGAAGTGGCAATTTGATCAGCAAGCACGTAATAAGGAACAAGAGTTTTCATCGCTCCGGTGCCAGCTTGAGTACTAAACAGTGTAAATACGAGCGCTCCAAATTGACTCGACTGTGATGGATTATTATCGTTCCTCGGTACGAGCTCAGAGCATAATTACAATGCCTTTTTTCCTTCATTAGTTGGATTCCTTCGTCGCTGAGTATGCTATTTGGCCATTATGACCCTCGCAAAGGTCGTGAGGGTCGAAGGCGCTGTATTTAAAATAAAGAAGGCCAATCAAATGAGATGATAATTTTGATTGACGTGGGAGGACGAAAGAGTGCATCTGGAATAAATGAAACATTCCACCCACCTTATCTCCACAAACATCAAGAATCACTCTACCATTCAAAATGCAAACCCGAAGACACCGGAGTAGGATAAATCAGAAAAAAAGGTAAACCATTGAACGGGAAACGAAGAAAGTTGAGGGAGAAGAAAACCCACGTCGGAGAAAATCCGTTAAATTCATTCCATCGAATTATGCAATTGAATGGGCTCTCTGTTTTCAAAGTGGGTCGCATCCGGATAAAATGGTTTTCAACGATTATGCCAAATGAGTTCAATAAATAAATCCACCTCCCTTCCAATTCCGCTGGCTATAGCCCTTCAATTTTCCACTTTTTCCCCAATTTATCACTGGGGATATGCCGTTTACTTTGATTTTTTTTCATCGCGAGATAATACATGAGTTGATGGAGTGCCCTACGCATCTGATGCATCAAAGAACTGCTATGGAAATTTTCTCTGCCACGAGTTTAAAGAAAAACCCGTCTTTCCTCCTCTCTAAGCAATCTTCTCCCATTAATTTTCTTTCCATTTTACTCGGCATGTTCATCGTCCCTTTCATATCCGCATAACCTCGACGTCACTCAACGCAGAACTGAGAGGAGGCAAAAAGCATTATCGAGGTATGAGGCATACCAGAGACGAGGCCACGGAATTCTTAGGGGAGAGTGGAAAATTTTGCACCGATACGCAAGGGTAAAGGAGTATAGTGGTGAGTACTCTATAACTGAATTGAATTTTACATGCTACAAAAGGGTGATAATGCTGGTAAATTACGAGAACGACTAGCAATAGCCAACTGGAGCACTGATGCACCTTTAATTGATTCCACTGTTTTACTACTTTTTAAGTAGAAAAAAATCAACAGAAATAACTCTTCTATTGGATTTTTCACTACTCCTGGCTAATTCGATTAAAACATTCGATAGAAAAGGAAAATAAAATCCAAAACTTTCCCATTAAATTCTTTTATCGGTGACGACATGTTGGATGAAAAAATACGGCTGAGAGAGTAAAAATATAATGGACTTCGTTGAAAAAATTAGTCGAATATATTAAAAATTTATTGTCGGCGTAACGTACAATGGAAAAAAGTTATATTTTAAATTGACACCGGTACAATTCAGAAGAATAAAAATTTATTTTCACTGTATCCGTTAGAGTAATATTTCCTCTTCTCTTCGTGAATAAATATAGGTGAAACCGGGCAAGGGACAGACAGTATTTTTAGAACAACCATTCCATCCAGGTATTTTATACTACTTCATTGTCAAAAATCGCCCGTTAAACGGGGAAAAATGAATTTTACCTCACACACGTATATTAAAAATAAATCCTCTTTTAAATTTTTTTTCATCACCCCCGACGACTGGGTTCACATAGGAATTTATATTTTACCCTCTCTTCATATACAAAATTCCTCCAATCGCTTATTCCCTGGCCATACCTTCAGCCTCAAAACTGCCGATCTGAGAATTTTCCCTGATCTTTTTCATTCCCCAATCATCCCCCCTGACTATCAGACATTTCCATCAGCCATTGAAATATTCATCCCAAAGACAAGGAATTTAATAATCAGGTTATTTCTGTCCTTTACCCTCCGGCTGCTCCCTCACCCACATCGCCGACTGTTCTCTTGAAAAATAGACAAGAATCCAAACTCAGATCACTCCAACATTCCTGTACCATTGCCCATTCACCCCCTATTCTCATTTTGTCACTCTATGATCAAAGAGTAATACAGTCTAACCGACATTCCCCACTGACTCCTCAAACTTAACCAAGATAAAACGCAGTTGAACAAAGGTGCATGGGGTACTTTAAACGCAACAGCACGTTTTGAAAGTGACGCCCCTGGGCCAACCGGGAAATATATACTATAACACTGGGTATGTATATGGGTAACGCTTGGCAAACTTTCCGTTGTCTGCTACAAGAATGATAATGCGAATGGCGCGCCTGGCACGTTTTGGATTAGGTTTCGAGAGCGGTACACGGATAAAGGACGCCTAGTCTGAGAGCCGAGAAACGCCGGGGGAGGTGAAGAGGGTGAGGGAAGTCGCGATAGAGTGAGAGAACTACCCCGCTCCCACTACCTCTCCCTCCGGCCCGCCACAAAGTTGTGGTTGAATTTGGAAACTACCATAGAAGGAGCCGGGACCACGAGGAAAGGTAAGTAGGTGAAATGGGATGAGATTAAACAAAAATTGACTGATATTTTTGGGATCAGAGAGGTCATGACAATCAAATATGAGAGGTTTCATGAACGAAGTAAGTTATCGTGAGATGTCAACCATTTCGAAGGACAAAACGCCTTCGTTACATCGGCAAATCCGGCCTGCGTCATTTCTAAATCGTCTGAACATTCCTCGAGACGTACTACTGCCAGCATCCACTGGTTGTTGAGGAGCCCAAACGCTAGGACAATCGTCAATTCTATAATAACCATTTAAATCCTTCGAAACATAAATTAATGTCGGAAGATTACACGAGGATATGGCTCCGAAATTCCGGAAATCCCAATAAAAATCGCATTCCTCACCGGTCGCCCCTATCCCGTAAAAACATCAGCTATGTGAAATGAGTTGAAAGCTAGCACGAGTTGATATTAGGTATTTAATAGACAGCTCTGGGGAGTTTCTCGTGGAAAAGGGAAGTCAGCCGTAATGTTAGCACGCGGCGAGAAGAGATTTCTCATAAGCTGACCCCCTTCCCATGCCGTGTGAGAGCGAAGTGAGAATATAGTTGTGAGAATGCCTCGGGTTCGGCGAGAAGAGGCGAATATAAAAGTGTAAAAGAACGAAAAGGATGAAGAGGAGGACAGTGGTGGGAGAGTGTGTAAGAGGGAGAAGAAAAATAAGTAGGAGTGGAATCGAGTGTTTTACCCAAGTGGTAGTGTGAGGGGGCGCTCTCGGTGGGTTTTACTCGCCCAAAGGACAAGCCCCCCAATACCAAAACCAGGCGTCAGGGGGTGAGGGGGTGGCTGGCAGAGGGATGGAGGAGGGTGAGTATAAAGGTGAAAGAAAAGAAGGGATAAAGTTAAATCTGAGTTTTCTCACGGGTAAACCCGGCGGGGATTACCTGGCCGCTTTAACTTAGCGACGCTAGCTCGTTTCTCAGGCTACCGTCTTCTTGGTGTCACCATATTGGATACTTTCAGCGACAAGAAACGCGCCGGGTGTGAAGGAGTGAATGAGGAGACTGAGGGAGAGGGAGAGAGAGAGGGAGAAGGAGTTGAGGAAAAGAAAACATTGGAGGTGTACAGTGGTGTGAGCATAACCTGAGCAGGACCGTTTATTAGAAAGAGATTTGATATATCGCTGTTGGCAGCCAACGATGGAAAAAGGTTACGTGGAAGATTGAGAATGACGCGGCACCTGCACGCCATCATCGGGAACCTCCGGTTCCAATGTTTTACCATTCTTCAGCCGAGCAATGAAACGAAGGAGGGGAGGGTTACAAACAATGGTGTAGCCTCGTTCTATTAGGTTCGATCAGAGAATATTTTTTGAGAGATGATTAGCGAATGTGGGTGAGGAGGGAAGGGGGGAGGGGTCATTAACAGATATGGGAGGTGAGGTGGGGTCAAGTATTGTGGAGTGAATATAGTTCAAGTACAAATGCCGATCAACATCAAAGATTTCTCATGTCAGTCAGACTCTAGGACGTCCTTGCCTCCAATAAAATTACCTTAGATAACCAGCCAATAGCGTTTTATTCAACAATCTCTAGAGCTTCACAGGAGGAAAGTTTCTGGGAGGATCTGAATTTTCCCGGTCTAGTCGAGGCGCAAATCACTCCCTTCTCCAAATACCCACACAGACTTCAGTCGTTCAATTCGCCTAAGCGTCCTTTCTTCTTTCATTCGCCGGCATTTCCGAACTCCTTCACACACCCACACATACATAGATTTTCGTTTTCTGTGTTATCGTCGGGTACCCTCTCCAGTTTCTTCGTGATCATTCATAAAACATGAGTCTCCATCAGGTACTACTTCATAAATTTTCAAGCGCAGTATCAGGGACGCCATTTTGGTCCGGCTTTTTCCCCTCATTTTTTATTTTTCTCATTCTTTTCCGTCCAATCTACCAACTTTACCTCTCGCTTTTCCCCAAATCTCTCTCGATTCACAAATACACGAGACAATTTCTTCATTATTTTTCTTGGTAATTCGGAATCAATGGGACAATTATAACGTCTCAGTTCTGGCAATCGCTCAAACCGGATTCATCGTGAGAGAGAAAAAAAATTGTCGGGGTGGTGGAGAAAGAGGAGGCGAGATGTTCAATGAATTATTGATGAAAAACTTGCCAAGTAGTCTTTAAAGTGCCCAGTGTCCTCGAAGTCGTCTGGAGCGCTTCTCTGTATTCATTCCCATCAGATTTCGAGTTGAATTTACCGAGGAGCCCGGAATGCCTTGAAATCCCTCGCAATGCAATGGTTATGTCTACAGAATAAAATTCCAAATTTAAAATGACGGAAAAAATCCAATCCATTGGCATCAGAATTGTCATGAAGTTATTACCTCGTCAGAGTCCAATTGAGAAAACCAGTGAACTGACCAGAAGCTCCAAAGGGTTTAAGAGTGAGACAGGAGTTTTACCTGATGATTTTTATAACCCTTGTGATCCTCATAGTGCACAAAATAGCTCGTCGTTTACTTGTCCGCAAAAAAATATCAACAGGCACCAATTCATCATGTGCAATAGGCAACAAAAATTAATTATTCACTCGCAAATAAAAGTGATAGAAGCCCACGTACAAAATGTAAGCATTTTTCACGATTTAATCGCTTGGTAAATAAAGAATAGCAATAATAAATAAACCGAAAATGTGTAACCGGAAATAGAATCAACCAAACTGTAAAAAAAATCAATATTTACAAATTGATGCGTACGATTTCATCGAAAAACGTCGAGACCATACGAATCATTAAACCTACCGTGGAGAACTCGTTTTTTTCATTGAAATGAATAATTGCGAGTAAACATTGAAACAGAAACATTCGTTATTGAAAAACATAAACGAGAGTGACTGATTCACTCTTATCCACCAGCGTGGACAGTCACGCCTACGCGACGCAATGTCAATAGTCGAACAGTCAAAACGTGATGGGAATTTTTTGTCACGTACGCATCCGAAGTGCACCGAAATTACACATTGGTAAAGCTGTCAAATTGATTTTTATGTTTTTTTCATATTTTTCAAATTTACGTTCTGCTTAATATTCTGACAAATCCAATTATAAATAATTTTTATAATTTATTACGAACTGAATTTCTACGCAAATGATGCTGTATATTTTTGCATAATTAATAATTATTTCCACGGTTTTATTATTCACGTAATTCAATTAACAGAAGCCAACGCGTATCAGCCCCCATGCCTCTCACATCCAATTTCATATTAATGAAAAACCTTCGAATCCATTCAGGTTCTTTTTCCACATGTGGATGACCAACGCAAATGAAAGCGGAAATATGTGATAAATGAGAGACCTCGGAATGATATCATGAGAAACATTCATAATTTTATATTTAATAGTAATGGGGGAATTCATTTGTACCCATCCCAGGCATTGCATTGACTCACGAAAAATCTATTTGACCCACAGTAGTTATCTCATCGCATTTTATCAGAATAAAAGATAAATGGGATGTCCTCAGTAAATATTAAATACCAGAGCTTCCATATCGAAAGTTCATCATCATAATTATTTCTCGTTAAATTGTCGGCCAATTTTCGTCAAATAAATAATTTTCTTGAAGAGAATGATCTCACGATCATTTTTTTCGAGTAATTCCTTACGATTAAAATACCATAAGGATCATTAATTATTAGTGTAATTCCCACTATATGTTTAACACCCGCTACTCAGACTATTCACTCTGATTTCAATTAATAAATTATAAAATAATGATGTACCTCTTCGTCGGATTCTCATTAAATAAAAATACAGAATTTCCACTAATTTCATCTCACTCTCAATTCCATTTCATCCGACCAGAGCTTCCCCCTGTGTGCAGAAAAATGTGAGATAGCCCGTGGAGTCCTTGAGGGCACAAGAGAATACATTCACCCTGGGACCCAGTATTTTCTTTGTTTCTATAACCTCCGTATCTTGAGTGCCTGACAATCCATATGGCACTTCTCCTTGGCCTTTCCCATTCACTGAACAAAATAAATGCGCTGGTGCTCCCCGGGAACTCGTGTATACACCCTGTACCCACTCCTCTACTGCAACGCTTCAAGTATCATAGGATTTTCCCTCCTCTGTCCCGCGAATATTTGCCCATTCTCTCCGTTCCCTCTAGCCTCCCGTCACTCCTATCGCGCGCATTTCCTGGGTGTATTTGTACGAATCCTCGGAACACAGCTCCTCGACCTCGAGGAACTTTTATTATTGCCCGAGGGAGAGCTGAGAATCTTTACCACTCTACATTCCATCTTCGGGCTTTTGGCCTAGGTTTTCAACCGAACAAAGAGCCACAAGAAAATGCCAACTCACGGTGACTTAGTCGAAAAGCAGACGCTATGAAACGTTAATACGCTTAGCACCAGTTTGCCAACTCCTTGGGATTTTCATTTTTTCTACATTTTTTAATAACCCATCTCCTTTAATCTTCTTATTGGCTGTCATGACGGATTTTTGTATGGAAGATGGGGATCCCTCGGGTTCCAGGGTGAGTTACGTATGGCAGCCGACAGAGAACAATGCACCTGAGCAAGTTCTAATGACGGCTGTAAAAAATCGACTTGACAAATGCCAAGAAATTACACCAGTCAAATCTTACTCTGAAAGATGTGGATCGGCATCTCAGTCGATTTTTTGTTTTGATACAAATAGATATCATAATATCATAATTATCAACGACATCTCCGAGGATTAATAACATTTTTTCTCTTCTTTACTCTGAATATTTGTCCGAATAAATGATAATTAAGTGGGAAAATTTTGATCACGTCTCTTGCAGAAAGTAGTAATGATCAGATATCGTCCGACATTCTACCGTATACGTGTGAAAAAAAAAAACCACCTACAATCAGTTGAGAGGTTAAAAAGGTTTGCAACAGACACGGGCGTCAACATTTTCAAATTAACGCGGTTTTTTCCCCGGTCACACAAATCCCCAAACTAATCCCACTAGTATATTTTCTGGGTACATTCCTGTCGTAATCCCATCATAGTCCACCCTCTCAATGGAGTGTGAGCTCCAAAGCCTTCACTCTCGTTGCACACACGCCAATACAGAGGGTGGCAATGAGGGGATCCTCCTCCTCCTCCCCCACCTGTCCTCATACCAGATATTTCGATTAGTAATTTGGACGAGTGAACGAGTGGCAACGTGGAGTTACAACGTCCCTCTCGTGCTTTTCACACGACGTAGGCAAATTTATCGTGTGTACGTGACCAGTCAGTGCTTTGACCGAAGGAGAGAACCCCATACAAGCCAAAAAATCCGGGATGAAAATGGCAGGGGGGTGAGTGCGATGGTGGGCGGAAAGGGGGAGCGGAGGGAGGGAAAGCCTAGCAATTTATTCCCTGTGGGCACTGGTGCAGAGGGTCGGTTACGATTTCACGGAGGATATTTCCAAAACCTTCTGGGACATTGAGAGCCTGTTTTCGGGTTATGGTTGAGGGTAGGTAAGTGACTCTCTGTCTTCGTTTAGACCAGAACTGATGGGAAATTTCTTGCCTTTAAAAAATGACGAAAATATCATAAGGGTTGAACGTGAGAGACGTGCGAGATACGATGGAACAAAAAATCTCAATGATCATAATGGTTTAATGAGTGAGTTAATCATCATCAGCGCGGTATAATTAATTAATTAATAGGAGGTAGGTAACAATGAGATGATAATTATATTTGAAACAACAAGGGATGATTTAACTGAAGGATCGAGTTACAGGGGATCGCTGGAATGGATTATGAAGTGGGGAAAGTGTTCATCCAGAGCCGAAGAAACCGTCGACGCGTTAACTTGGAACAACAATAATTAATATCTCACTCATTCCATCAGTCGGTTCCACGGTTGCTCAATGCACTTGCGCTGCGTGTAATTGCCCGAAGCTTAATAAGACTAAAATGGTGGGTGGAACTTGCTCCGGCAAATCGAGTCCATACATAATTATAATAGCATATGTGAAGATACGATATCTCATATTCAGGATAATGGAGTTTTGTATATGCAGATCCCCTCGAACAGCAATATTTCTCGACAATATCAATTTACCGAGAATACTTCCCATGTCACCCCAAGTTTATGCCAAAGAATTCATATGTGTTACAAGTTCACGTGAAGATTTATATAATTTTGTAATTAGATAATAGTAATTGAAAGGTTAAGGAATGTCTGCAGAGAAATATTCAAAGTTCGAAACTACTCACGTAATGCGCAATAAGAAATCGTTTTCTGACAATTTTTATCGGAATGAAAGAGGGAAAGTTTGAAACGGTGGGGGAATTTACAGGTTCGTGACCGAATGAAGTGCGAAATTGTCAGGTAATTTTCCCGGGTGAAGTAAAATTTTACAGATAATTCCCGATTTAAAGTATCTCCAAAAGCAAAAATTCTTGAACGTTCCACAGTTTTTATGAACCCCGTGAGTTATTTTTACGTTCTGTTCCGTAAAATTTCTCAATAGTTGAGGAAAAATTACGGAGCGACTTGTTGTCCCTATGCCAGTGAGTCATTAAACGGGTGATAAATTTTTTACTCAAATCGTAGAATTTCCAAATGACATTTTTTAATTGAACCTCACGTCTCTCGTCGATTCCATTTCGAAACGCAATTTTTCCGTTTTATTTTGATCGCATGATTTCAACTTCTCGGATTATCGAGAAAATTATTAATTGACTTTTTACGTCTGTACAATTAAATGAGTAAAGTATTTCCCCGCCCGTAAAAAGGAGCATAAGGTAAAAAAAAAATCACGCAACAAACTGCGTGAATCAGGTAGCAAAGACACCCCCAACAGATAAACCTGGAGCAATAACAAATGTCTCTCACCCTGCGCTACTCACCTAGTCCATCATTCCGTTCCACTGTTGCCCAACGCACCCCCATCATGCGTAATTGCCCAGAGCCTAATGAGACTAAAACGCCGGGTGAAACTTGCTCCAGTAAATCGAGTTCATCCATAATTACACAACACTGCGTGAAGAGCCAACACACTGTATTCAGCACGATGAACTTTTGCATATGCATATCCTCTCAAACAACAAAATTTTACCGGCACGTAACTCACCTTGAATTTTTTTTCCCTATCTCATCCCCAAGCGCACTGAGATTTAATTAATCTCATTACACTTCTTTCGCCTCCTTCCATATTTTTCTCTCCGGCATTATATTTACCCTTTGACATGGAATTTGCACACATAAACCGGCAAGCGTAACACGCTGGGGAATCTCACGCGGGACATTTTGCGGGCGAGAGCCGAAGCGTCTTAGATGATGGGATAGCGGTTTTATGGAAATTCTTCGCGGTCGAGAGCACGCCTAATGCTCTGAATAATATTCCGCAACCTGGCTCTCTGGCGAAGAGTCCTCCACCACTTCGCCGGTATAATAGGCGCCTCTGGGCGAACCCTAGGGGTGTAATTGATGATCTTTTTATTCCATCAGCCCTGTGTACCTTCAACCCCATCCCTTAACCCCTGAACCCGAATCCCTGGACTGCGTAGCAGATCGGATATTCCGAAATTCAGGATATCCAGTGAATACTGGAAATGGATTTTTCTGTAGACAAATTCTCTCGTATTATATTGTCCCACGATTTCATTATTTACTGATAAACTCGAGCGGTTTTTGCTCTTCAACGTGTCGCAAAAAATTCATTTCGAAGAATTTCACAGAGTTGCCAAGAGTTTGAAAGTATTTAAAGAATTTTCTTTTCAGCGAAAGGGCAGGTGAATATGAAATTTCGGGAATTTTTTATTGAAAAAAAAATTCCAGAAGAAAATTTTACTTCAGAAAATTTAAAGGGAGGGAAAATATTTTACGGAACCACTCGGTGAGAGACAGTTGAAGAGAAAATACTGCTTTTTATCTCACTATTGTCATTACTATCATTTGAATGATATTGTCCTTATCTATTTAACTCCTTACTCTCTTTTTTTCTTCATCAATTTTTCATGCAATGTCTCTGATTGTCGTCTACCCTGGATCCTGATATTTTTCTTCTTTTACATTCGCCATCCAGTATTTATGACTCATGAAAAGAATGATAAAAACGTTAACGAAATAAAAAGAATACGCGAATCGTGAGGAATAGAAAAAATAATAATTGGCCGGTTGTTTTACCTGGCTCTCTTTATCTTTTCTACTTTACGGTTTATCCAGGCCTTGTGTGAGAGCACCAGTCGTTGAGATACCAGCTAAAAGGAGGTAAGGAGGAAAAAAAAATGTCTCCCCCGGGTACGTGGCAAGAAGAGCGGTACAATTAGGGGCTCAACGAGACGTCTGGGTGAGGGCTAGAGGTTGAATCTTCGTTGAGTTGAGGGGCAGAAGAGAAGTGGATGTTCAATTGGGAGATTGTAGATTTTATATTTGGCATGTTACTTCTCCAACAAAGCCAAAAGTACAATTTTCTTGTCAATGGTTATTGTTACTCTGAACTGGGAACATTAGTATTAATTCACATGTGATGAAAATTTTGCATACTTTGCATGCTCTAGACTCGGATTAATTGTTAACCCATAATTAATCACTCCACATTCCGCACAATGAATTATTCTGTTATTAATAATAATTAATTTTAATTCCGGACTAGGGAAATTTTAATCTGACGCAGGGTAAATTGTAACGAGACCATAAAAAAAAGGTTTTTATACAAAGATTGATGACATGAAGGTCTTAGGCGAGGGACATGCGAATCATATGGGGAGTTAATAGCCCGGGATTTCAGTTTTTGATTAAATTGATATGAAAATCAATCACTCTTTGATCCACAATTCTCTTCATAGAGGAAGTAGAAATATCACTGAGAGTCTTCCGCGCGTAAATTCATCCAGTTCAGCTGACAAGCCGTCTAGAGAGGTGCCTTTCGAGTTCATGATGTCATTCTATGCACGAGCACCCCCTCGAGCACTCTTTACGAGCTTTATCATGTGAATGAAAAAAAAATGATCCAGTTGGATTCTCATTCTCATCTACCATTTCTTTTTCTCCTCCGTCCACCCTCCCCCTTTTTCTCTGTCGTCAGTACACGAACAGAAAACTCGGTTGAATCCCACCTTAGGAGTACCTCACCCACACTTGGCAACGCGAAATCGCATTATGACAACGGGTCATATATTAAATATCTCATAATACCGACAAAAGAATGCTGTCGCACTGCAGCTGGAGAATATCCCGATATTCATTTTATTTCCCACTTCGTGCATATTAGCTTTATAGAATTTTTCAACACATTTTCTTCAAATTATACAAAGAGAATATAAAATAAAAACATTAAACGGAGCAAAACATTAACTTTGTCTTTTCAAGATTCAACATCAACCTTTCAACGAAAAATTACCACACATTATCATAAAATCTGAAAAAAATCTGTTTAAGTTAAATTTCGCAAAATTTTGATTTTTATGAAATAGTAAAAATATGAATTTGCACATGAGCTGCTGATTTAAATCCTCATTGTTGAATATTTTTCAATTTTTAAAAGTTTACCTTTTTCCCAGGAAAAATTTTTGCTAACGTCCTGGCAGCAACAGAAATTACTGATAGTGAATATAGTCCGTATGTAGTCAGCCCTGGATTTGTCTGCATGGGGTTGGTGGTTTAAATGCTTGAAAAAATAACTGATCACCTGATTATACATGAGTAACATTACTATGAAGTAAACGAAACCGTAGAGTTCTCATCTTATCATTTAAAATACATTCAATGAACATAGAAATAATCGAAAAATTGAGAAAATGATTCAGTTACTTTTCACACATACATAAATGATCCTGCATTCTGTTCTGTTTCTCTCAGTAATAATGGCTATTTGCCCACAGAAAGAGATAATTCGATACATTTTCAGAGAGAGTTAATGGAAGCTCTATGCAACATGCCTAATATTGATATCAAATATCATGCTGAAATATTTAACTCCCTTGACCCTCGAGCATATTTCTTTTGAGAGCTCACGGAAAACTCATTTCGTTTCTCTCAAGGTATAAAAAAAATACCAACTCCGGGCACTCATAAATTTCATTCCGGAACTCATTCAGTTTGCAATGTTACATTTATGATATTTGCAGTGGAGAAAAATCCATCAGCGAATTGTAAGTACGAAGCATCCTCTGGTCTGCACGTTTAAAAACTGTGTTACTTAGGATGAAAAAATATGCATGATCGTATAGTTCAATAGTAGATGGTTGCCAATTAACTATGATTGAGAAAGGAGAAAATCTAAAATAAATGTGATCGAGTTTCTTTTGATCAGTGACTCATTTATATATTTGTATGATTTCTCCAAGTTTAATAGGAAATGAGATACGCTTTGGGCACCAGTAGATGGTCAGGAGTTTTTCCTTCATGTAATCAACATATAATTTTTATTTATAAATTCTAGAAAAAGTCAGTGGGCTGATGGGAATGATGAGAATGGTCTCACGAATCAAATGCAATATCAAACTGTAGCTTACAGTTGGAATCTCTTCTACATAAGAATTTTCCGTACAAGTTCTAGTATGAATACTGGAAAAATTCTATATCTGTTGAAGTAAAATTCCTACGATTGTATATGAAATTTTCCCAGAAATATAGGGAAAAATTCATCTTTCCCTCAATTCACTTCAATTTCCGGTGTCAGCACTGAAATTTTGTGGAAAAATTTGACTCCCTCGGCAATATTTAAATTGGACCCTTAAATTATTGCAAACATTGAATCAATTTGCAGGTTTCTCTCATTCTACCATAAAATTTGTATCTGCAAACAATACCGGTGTGGATTTTATACATAACAATTGATCAACTGCTCTTGCTGCAGTTACAATGCAACGGTCTGGACAAAAAAAAGGCGAAATGAAACAAAATCAATACATGTTACACTCCGCCGTATCAAGAATTATCTTTATTTTTCACCTCGTTTCATTCACAGCACCAGTGGCACATGAATATGAATGGTGATAATCTATAATAATATTAGCGTGACTATCAGTGGATACTCGTCGTTTGTTTCCCTCTTCCATATATCGCTGACAAGGCCTGAAGGCCTTTGTTATCGGTTGTAGCCTCGTTTTACCCGGATGATCGGCCAGGAGGGAGAGTTCTGCATCCTCCTCTCTGCGTATAATCGCACTCATCCCCCGCGTAGAACGCGTTTGAGAAACTCGAATGATGTACGAGCCGACACAACATCGAGCCCTTTTTTCCCCTCGTTACCTCGAACAACGCACCGACAACTTTTGTAATAATTCTTTCTCCAATATCATTATTGCGGGAGAGATCTTTTTTGGTACTATGACGTTATGGAGCGCGCAATGTTCATAGAGACGTAATTTTCCGTCGATGACGAGCGAGGGGGAAAATTCCAAAATAAGGAGTTACTTTAGAGAACTAAGAACAAATTAAAATGAGTTTCAAAACCGGCGAGCTAATGAGCTTGTTTTCAATTTTTACGATAACAGTTATGAATTATTTCTGGGGCATTCGATTTCGCTATCCAGATATTTGCCGCTAGCGGTACAGAAATGTGGAGTTTAATGGGTGGGTGATGTATAGCACACAAATCCTTTAATTAACAATTTTTTTGATGGAACAATTGGACGAAAAATTTTAGTATGGAATTTTTAACAGAATAAACAACAGCAATAAAATTTTTCGGAAGGAAATATTTTCACGTGGGCCAACTCTCTCGAATATCCTGCAATGAAACATTCTCCAATTCATAGCACCAAGAAAAACCAAGTGTCCACTGTGTTCAAAAACTTTATACGCCAGGACTCAATCCAACTAGAAACTTGTTCCACTGTGCAAAAGTATGCCGGAATTTTTTTTTTTTGAGATCTCCGAAAGTGTCGAAGTACGATGGAGTGAGTGGAAAAAGGTGGAGAGGAAAGTAGTGGGATCACCAAGCCGATGCTCAAGTTTAATACCCACTTGTCTGTACGCTCGGTATCGACCGGGAGGGATTGCGCCTGGATTTAGTATTTTTATGTAGGTAATTTACACAATGGTTTGGGGTGAGTCGTTCAGAGTCGTTGTCTTTATGAGGCGATGAGTCTTTTTCGATTATTGGATGGAACAGTGGAGAGTTGTGAAATTTTTATTGTTTCGGAGTAATTTATCTTTATGGCTAACGAATCATTCCGGATCCGTGGAATGTTCTGATGAATCAAGAAAATAATATTAACTAAGTATCGTCAAAAACAGAGTTGGGATTTTTATTTAAATATGACGGAGAGTCACGACATCTACCGAAGTATTCAGGAAGACAATCCCTGGATAATAATTTCAGAGAAAATGTCACGTCTGACCAAACCGGATTTTTCTACTGTCGATTCGACATAAGTTATATAATATCAATTGTCGGTACTGATTCATCGGTGCTTTGCACTGCCGATAGAAGGGATTCTGTGCATTACTCAGTGTCGGTAATAACGAACTGCCGGTACCACACACAGCCCTATTTTTGTCAACCCTTATATTACTGAAAAATTCCAGAATTTTAATTACTTCAGAATTAATTTTGATTGCTCAACAATTATGGTGCATCAGTGGAAGAGTTTGATTTTGGTCATTCTTTGGGATATGCATTTACCTATGAGAAAGTGTTAGTACATCTTCGAAATCAATAAAAAAATATTTTTTCTGAACAAAAAATATCGAATTAAATTCAATGTCTGACCGGACATATTTTTGTACTGTAGGTGTGAAATAATTTCTATAATTTCGAAGACTGGTAATATTGTACGCAGTACGTGTTACTGTAATTCTGTACTGTCGGTACATTGCTCCAAATGTAAAGGGATTTCATTTTCACATTTCCAGAGGAACGACTTTGCTGTTGATGGTCAATCTCAGTCTCACCGGCATGAATGCATCATAAACAACTATTTAAGGGTATTTGGGATTGTCTAACATTTATTAATCAGTTACATCATTCAACCGTAAATTATGTACACAATCCCCTCGGCATGCATCTCCGGAAAAATCGAATGCATCACCTGCATTAACCGTCGTCTTATGTACACGTCCCTGAGGCTTATCCTACTTCATACATAATTACATTAATCAATAAATAATCCTTACTCTCTATCATATGAGCTAACACCGTAATATCCATACCCCACGTCGAGGCCATCATTCAATTCTATAATCCATGTGAACCAGAATACATGAACCAATGGCCAGAATATCTCAACTCGCAAGATGTACAAATCAAATGATTTTACAATCCATCATGAGAAATTGAACACAAGAACGACCCAAATATTCTATTGCCACAGTATTTTTATGCTCGCCGCCATCTCCAAGTGTACGAACTGGCAGTGAAAAATCGATTGACAAGACATATCTAGTGATGAATTAATAATGAAAACTGTAATTTGCGACGTGTTCTTAAACGTCTCTATAACCATATTCTACATACAAATTTACATGAATATTTTCCCAGCATTCATTAGATAAGAATTTATAGTACACTGAAAGAAAATATCAGTTCTCCCCTTCTAAAATATTTGATCTGACGGAATAGAATTCTTTGAGGTAAATGAATCAACTCAATAGAAGGGAACTGAGTAGCTTTCACAAAAATTGAGTTTTCGTCGTTACCGTCAGATATTTCTGATATCTCTCTAAATCAATTCGAAGTCCGTAGACAAAAAATTGCATGACATCGGGTGCGGAAAATAGAATTTCTCTCCCGAAGAAAATCAAATGAAAAAAATTATGAAAATTCATTTTGAAGTGACCCCCACGAGCCACTCCATAAATACGGTCTTTTGTTTTGACACATACTTTAAATGTTTTATAACAATAATCACTACTTTGAGAATTATCATGTTCTGCCGTAGTTTTTTTTTATTCACAAGTAAATTAATTTAACATGACAGAAGATATATTCAGGGGAACATTTAATTTTTTGGAGAACTAATTTTTTCTCTTTTCTATTGTTATGAATAATCCAAATTTAACAATGCGTCGGAATATTTTGTTTGCCACTCATACAATATTTACATTTTACCGCTCAGAGCTATATTTTTCGCATCATTATTACAGAAGCAAATTTCATACATGAACTGCACATTGTGTTAGCAAGCCCTTATGAATGAATAACATAGATAACTCATTTTTTATTCATTCACCCCACATCACCATCAAAGGAAGAAAATTGAATAAGAAACATTCATCGACCCACATTTACATTGTCTTTATATACCACAAATTATTATACAAATCGATAGGGCCGTGCATCTTGATGGATAAATTTAGAATGAAGACCTCGCGATCTGGTTGAAGTTTTTTATTGTACAATAAGCACTCTTTGAATCAGTGCCTTACGAAATATTTTCCACTTAAAAATGAAACATTCAGTAGACAGGGCATTTTCATAATGTCCTGAATCCCTATTTTCTAAGTTTACGACCTCTTTCTGTCTCGATTTAGGACCACCGTTCTCCGACAAGACATCAACTTGTGTCTTAATTTGAGACAGTAGAAAAACCTAAATTTGGGAATAAAAACCCCCGGAAAAATCGGACAAAAGTATCTCAACTTCATAGTTTTCTAGGGGGAACATCGTCATGTCCCGTTGAATTTTACGAATTCCATTCAATAATACTCACATCGTATTCAGCCCAATATCCATTTTCTTGAATTGTCCATTGGCAGCTTTACAATGTGATTCTACCTCTGCAGTTCAATCGACATCAGACCGTAATAACGTAAATTTAATCAATGCATGGAAGACTAGAGCCTGAATAGGCCCATTCCCTTGTTCAAATTTTTAGAATTCCCATTCCGGATTATTCATTCACTTTATCATCACTCTTCACTCCTGACGAACAAATCCTCCATTGATTAAAAAATGGAAATTCATTCGTCTCCATTGTAAAATCAAAATGCAATTAATTTCCTCGTGACTTTAGTCAGTCATTGTGGAAGGAGTGATTGTAATCATGGATTATGCACCCATTGGTATTATCTCACACACCTAGGAAGTTAGTCTTAATGCCACCGTCACTATCGCAAGTGCACAGAGATAAGTGGAAGAGGACTGGTGAAAGCTCGAAGCCGACGTAGACGATTGAAAATCGATTGAATCCTCCTCGTCATCCTCATCCTTCAGACTCAACTCGTCCTTTATTCCACCTGTCTCCTTGTTGCGTTCTTGATCCATCTTCCAGGCTTTTTTCGAGTTACGACGAATACTCGGCTTCCGGGTTGTGAGTGGCTTCGGTATTTCTGGAATGAGAAGGGATAAATGAACTCTGAGAAATCATTCATCAGCTAAATATTGAAACCTGGTGACACCTGACATCTAAGTTTTTAATTTTTATACATTAGGACGGCTCCATTGAATACCACGTTTTTTTCATCACGTGGTTTTTTGAGTTATCAGAGGGGAAAAGAGGGGGGAGTGATAGCGCTCATTGAATGGCTCAAGCCCCAGATTGACTGAAGCTGAACCTTCTAACAACATCTCCAATAAAACCAGCCTACACTCGTTAATCCCATGTTCGATCGATGTCCAATGTAAATGCGGCCACCTCCCTCCTGATCCCCATCCCCTTTTCACCCCGGATTTCTCATTTTCGTGGTTGTACGGTTAGAAACGGACGGGGTCGTGTCGTCTCTGAGATACGGTTATGTGTTTTGTCGATGTTGGCCGAGGTCACTCTGCTTTCAGAATATCCCTATGGGCCTGGGTTGGAGTGTGGTAGCAATCGATGAGTCAATACTGGGAAATTTCTCTGGACTTTCAATCCATCCGCTTGTTGAAAATTTTTTTCAAAATTCACTGTCATTTCCCATATCAATTTTGTCGTACAATCGTGCGTACAGAATTCATCTACATTTGTATTTTCCTCTTCTTTTATCAGAAGTTTGTTTTTTATTCCTGTGTGGCCGGTTTTTTATTGACGACTCGGGGTCGCAGAATGCTTGGACGTGGAACATTTGAATGGACTATGACAATCGTCCACCGGGTAACGATGTTCCAATTACCGTTTCTATCGTAAAAACATGGAGAGAAACGACGAGTTTAGTGATAGTTTGGTACAAGCGCGACAATACATGACAGGGAAAATGGCGGAAAAGGTATAAATATTGGGAATTTGAATGCCACTTGTGACAACAATTTTAATGAAAAAGGGAGTTCTTCAATTTAATAAATAGGGAGATTAATTTATCCAGCTGGAGTGGTCATTGATCATATGTACACGTTCTTCATTCCCTTCATTTATTACTTTATTTGCATTTCTGACAGAGGCAAAGGGGAGGTTAATGCATTGAACGAGGGTAATTGAAACTTTCATAAATTACTTTCCCTTATCACTAATGTATGGGACCTATCAAAATGGGCCTTGTCGCTCATTAGAAAACAATTTAAGGCGTCTTACAAATATATGCTGATTTCTTTCTTTTAATCTTAATCCATCGCGCTTAAACCGACCATACTGTTGCCATATTCGCCCATATCGCTGTGGGCACAATTTAAATGTGGAAATGAATGTAGCAACAGTGGAACCGAGCAAGGCCCATTGTTTTTCCATTCGTGTCTTGTGTCTTTTTTTAGCTGCACAAGTTTTCCAAGATAAACATGTACAGCACCAGCGGCTAACAAAAGCTTTGAACTAGGAACTGAATTTTTTTTCAGCACTTTTAAGGGTTAACAACAACACCAGAATATAAAAAAGGCGTAATCGAGTTTAACAGTACCTAATAAATGTTCAAAATTACGACGAACTCGTCGTGTATTCAAACGCGAAGTCACAAAAAAGGATCATATGCTCCAGATTTTACGACAGATCAGGGGAAAATGTCTACTCAAACCCCTTGAATTCATCACTTCATTTTATTTATTTTCCCTCGCACCCATATGCGTCACGGTATTTGGACCGCACACGTCATTCCAATAGATTGGATGGACTTTTTCTACTGGCAACTCGACGACTGACACATTGGAGCGGTGTTGTGACGTGACCGCGGTGCATCCAACATCCCTTTATGTTTTATGCGTCATTGAATTATTCTGACGTCATAAAAATGTATTGACGGTTACGAACAGTGCTTCAATCGTGCAGGTAAATCTCCTGGAGTTATTTATTTTTTTCAACATTTCTCTCAACATACGGATGTCATGCACACTCAGCGCATTATAAGTTTATTTATTACAGCTTTTACTTGTCGAGTCTATAAGTCATTGATATGCATGAGTGATTTGCCTTGTCGATCCCTATTAGTGTGATGCATGGGGTATTGACAGTTTCAAACGTCATCGAAAATTTTTAATTGTAGAAATTCTTGAAATTTCAAGCGTGACATTTTCTGTGAATCGATAATTATCGCGAAATTTGGTCATATCGAGTTCAATAGTAATGTTAGGCGCTCTCAAGAGGGTAGCGATTGAATTAATATGCGCTCTCCACATCTTTCTCTTTCTGTTGGCCCATAACAACCTTCAATACTCACGACTTATCTTTACTCCCCCCGAATTAGTGCTGAATGAATTCTACGATCAATTGTAGATATATTGTAGAATCATAAAATTAGTTCTTGAGATGATTACAAATGATTCAACAGACTATTGAATGGAATTTTTGACCTTTGTTAACAAATCCACTAATTCACATTTACTTAAATTTTTATTTTATTATTTAGTACATTCTGCATTTAGGTTGATTGAAATTCGTAGATATTATTTTAGCCGAATATTTCCGGCCACCGACGATTGAATATGGACAGAACAGTTTGATGGAAAATACAGTGAAAATTTGTAGTGAGATAATAACGGGGATTACTTTAAAAACCAGTATACACCATGTTCAATGCAGATATAATCCCGAATACGTATTCACAATAATACAATATCCGATGAAAAATTACTCATTGAATTGGAGAATCATACTGTGAAATATGTACACGAAAATGAAATTTCGTTTATTCCACTGAATTCTCTTTTTAAAAATGGTATAGAGCCAAAATGGTAACTGCAAAGAGACGAGTAATTACTTCATTTCAATTATTATTTTTAAAACCCTTTTACTTACTGTATAATTTTATTTTTCCATCTGTCTGTCCCAGTGAATTGGTAGCTACGCAACGGAAAGATCCGTAGTCCTGTGGTCTGATCGATCTAATTATCATTCTCATTCTGGTCACGTAGCCATTGGTACTGACCTCCACCTGGTAATTGTTGTCTGAAAAATAAATATAATTTTTTTTTAATTTCCACACTTGAATCATCCGCAGATTCTTAGTCCACCTGGCTTAGCCATGCGATTAACCTGATCAGATTTCAGACTAAGTGCGATTCCAAATGAGAGACTAAACCCGCTCAGCACTTATATGCGACAATATCAATATCTTTTGAGTCATCAAGAAGTACAGATGACTAGTGAATTAATAATTAAAAGGCCTGAGTCACGCACCAACAAACTGCGTTGCAGTTTATCAAAGAGAGAAAGAGAATGACAAGTGGGTAGATGTAATATAGCCTGTTACGTGGGATTTCAAATGAATGGGTGGTTTTTCAGAAGACCATTGAGCATGCGTTCACCCTCTGAAGCACGCAATTCCGGTGAAGTCTAATTGCAGCGTGCACAGCTCGTTTAAAAAACCTAATTTCCAGGGTCGTCGAGACGAGAGTGTGAAAAAAGTAAGAGCCAGAGTAAGAGGCATTAGAACGATGACTCGTAGAAAATATTGAATATAACTCGAGTGCACTGAAAACTTTGAGTGGCTTTTTGCTAGCCATGAGAAATAAACAAGTGGTTGCTCAGAAGGTGAAGCAATAAACTCGGGTATTTACGTTCTAAGCTTTGAGCTTTATGAAACTTTTGGTTAAACGTTCGGTGCTGGCATGACGAAAGAACATGCTAAATTGGCATTTTATCCTGGATGCACTAGAGAGTGAAGATAGAGGGGAATTTTTTTTGTTCCAACGTGTCATGTTAAGTTGTGAATTATGAAATGAAAAATTCATAAATTTGAATTTGTTATGCAGAGCAGTACTTCAATCAGTCAGCCAATTTAACTCCATAAATGTCAGAGTGACAACAGGATTCTTATGATCATGCAGCAAGAAGTTTAGGAAGCAGTGGCATTTTTAATTTTATCCCTCTGCAACTTAAATCAAACAGTCTCATGTCGAAAGCATTGAAATAATGAGAAGTGGAAGAATAAGTCTTCAGCATTCAAGCGGAGGATAGTAAATGACTTTTTTAACTACTTCGACCAACTCAACGGCGAGGGCTTTCATTGGAAACGAAAAGTTTATCCCACGAATTGAGCATTAAAACCGAGTCGTGCAGCCATCCAACCAATGTGGACCTAAGGAAATTATTCATTTTACCCCATGGTAAACTCTATCTTTACTGACTGTGACAAACGTTGATTCAGCCGTAGAGTTGCCCTAAGCGTTTGCATCGATAGTGATGAGAGAAACTCTGTTACTAGTGGATTAAAACTTACCGTTTACTATGGTCTCGTTCGTTGGCCTAGTCCAGTAAACAATTGGCCGTGGATAAGCCTCACTGTTGCACTCCAGAACTAGGCTCTGATTGTCGTAAGCTCCAATCAGCTGATTCTCCACTTGAATCATCGGTGAAACTGTTGATGAAAGTTACAAAAACTGATATGAAACATTTTTTTTATCAAAAGTTCTACTAATTTTTCGATTAAGTATCGCAGGAAATTCACGTTCAGCCTGAGTCAGGACGACCTGACGAGCTTAATGAGATTGTCAAAATCCTCCAGGAACAGGACAGCGACTAACCTCGATCAGGTACTTGTTCCGGTGATGACAATAGCAATATCTCATAGCCCTTATGGTTTTACCGCACAGTCTTATCATTATGAATTAAAAAAAATTTTCTCTTCGTTTTGACGGTAAATATTTTGACTTACAATGAACGATGAGTAAGATCCTCTTGCTAACAGAGGGTGGTACACCATTAGAAGCGATGCACAGGTAAGGACCCATGTGCAGTCGAGTCACTCTAATTAATTCCAGCTCCGGGCCCTCCAATACCTGCGCTGCAACGGTTTGTTCATCGTAAATAGGATGAAGATTGGAGGGAAAAGCAGCGAAATGGCATAAAGTAAGTGTAAAATGTTGTTACGCGTATGAAATTTTCTCATTTCACTGGTTATGAAGGACTCTCTTCTGCGTTCAGACAAAATGCAATTTACTCAATGGTGAGCTGATGAGAACACCGGTATCTCCAGAGACATTAAAGAAAGTGGGAGAATGAGAGACGAGTTGATAGACAACATACAAGGGAAACAGATTAAAAATCTAGGTTTCATTGAGATGCTAACACCTGTTGAGAGTTTATGGAAGGGGATGGAGTATCTGGATGTCATTCAGGAAATATTTACACGTCACATCCAGAATCGTTCATAATGGGGATAGAGCGTTTTGTTAAGTATAATAAGGCCCACAAGGATCATAATAAGTTTGTAACCGTCATAAGAGCTCAATGAGGGCCATTAAAATAATAGGGGCATTATGAATATGAAGGTCACAAGGATTTCAACAGGTTTTGTAAAAGCCGTTAATACATTGAATGCCATGAAAATAATCATGAAAGTCAACGATTAATATATTTCACAATTGCTCCATATACAGACTGAAGCCTATAATATGAACTCCCCCGAGGCAAATAGGTCGAACAGTGAGAAAATGATGATTAATGGGTAACGGGATATCCTCAGAGACACCTTTGAGGCAAGTTAATTTTCTCACTGAGGCTTGTATTTTCACACCTTTATTCATCACCTACATCGCTCCTCTCATTACCCTCATTCCCGTGACTACTCGCTTTGTTTATCCTTGTCGATGGTGATATCTGGCTCTTTTTTTTCGTTAATCTACTCATGTCAAATCGAGTAAACTAGAAAAATTTTACGAATTATTTCTCCATTAGAAATGCATCTCTCTTTCATTTTTACAGCTTTGAGGTTTCCATTTTTAACATGAAGTGTACTAAGTAAATTTCGTCATGGCCAATGCACTTTTAAGTAATGAGGGGAATGTGCAAGCGCTTTTTTAAATTTCAGAGAAGGGTTTTAGAAGAGTAGATGCATTTTATAATGGACTGTAAAATGTGCAAAAATTGTTCTGAAAGTAGGAAAGCAGAATATGCTTCGGGAATATTTATGAATTATTTTAAGGAACTAGAAAGGCACATCATGATACAGATGTTTTTCACTTTTACCAGTGAATACCTATTCTATATCTCCGGTCCCTTAGGGAGACCAGACCCTTGTGAATTCGGTGAAATTATGCCCTTAAGAACGTGATCTACCCTTACGAGGGCCAAATAGACCATCTTTGGGGTCTTATGCGGATCAGACCGCAATGAAAAAGCCACACAATCGAGAAGGGGCATAAAATCGTCGTTTCATTTATTTTAGGAGACAGTGCCTACCATCATGCCAATTTGGCAGTGCTATCCTTGCCCCAGCCTCACGTCTCCATGTAACAGTTGGCTCAGGTGTCCCAGTAGCAGCACACCTCAGGGTAACGTTACTTCCTTCACTCACAACCATATCCGTACTCGTTGGATAATCGAGAATGTCCGGTGGTACTGAAACAATTGAATTTAGAATAAAATTACAATGACAAACGATACATGAGAGACTTTGAATAATTACCCATTCACTCCACTAATAAAACAATGTGATATACGAGTTTTCCATCTGGATTGATGCAGAGTAACTCATGGATGGAAAATTCAATGTTTTGTGATGCAAGTTAAATCACGACTATTTGCAACTCATGACGAATGCCAAATATTTTTTACAAAAATTTTGCGCGAACAACTGCCGACACTAAATTGGCAATAACTCTCTTCATTTTTTTTTTCCTATCTATTATTCTCTCCGGCAATTGCACTGGGAAGGCTGAGAAGAGAAGGGGGAGTCCTTCGGTACCTACCACCTTTACCGGCGTTAAATCGATTTAAAGTAAATCCAGTGTAGTGATATCGTGACCAGTGACTATAAATGCATTTCGGGATATGCTGACGGTGATGAAAGGAACTTTTCAGAAAATTTATCTGCAGAGAAGGCCTTTGAAATACTCCAATCGTTGCAGGTGATTTATTTATAATTGTTGTGCGGTTGGACAATTAGGAGATGATCGAGAACAAAGGAAGATAGGAACAACTTTCAAAATCAAAGAATAATAGTACAATTGTTCGCCATTGAATGAATTTATAGGTAAATAAAAATAATCTCAAATAGTATAAATCGAAAATTATTATTTTGGAAATGTTTCAACCGAAAAAGTTTTGAAGATAAAGATTTTTAACTGATATTATTAATTGTCGGTAGACTTTCCCCATGAGAAGCCAATTGAAAAAAGGTCATGAGGGTCATAACAGTTGTTATGGCCGTCAACTAATGGTTGAGGATCTTGAAATGAAGCAGTTTGATCCTTGCGGTTCAACCTTTATGGAACTTTGAGTGACTCCTAGCTATCTCGTGGCCCTTACGTATCCCTTGACAGTCTCGATCATTCTCCTGCTGTAAACCACTCATTCTCGCAAAGATCTGTTGGGGGAGGGACCGGAGGACGGAGGGGATGATGGAACGAGAAAAAAAGGAATGAAAGATGGGAGAGCAACGCGATTCGATTTCCGAACCACGGGCACGTCGTCAGGGTATCGCGCTCACCGGGCAATTCATTCAAAACATAACGGACTGTGTCAAGCTGAAAAAGACGAGAACAATAACGTAAAAAAATGGAAGGGTGATACAAAAGAAAGTCAAAATAGATTTTTAGATATGAGTGGATGGAGGCGATATGCACAAACAGGAAAGACCAGGTCTAATTTTTATTTGAGCCTATGCATGTGTGCGTGCCCAAATGTGTCAAAATTCTTGATTATCTGGGCTTTTTAATACCCGAGGACCATTGGAAGACATAATAAATTCTATTGATATTTCAGGCGCTGTGATAAAAGCAAATAATAATAAATGGCATTTATTTGATATAATGGAAGTGTAAGAGCCTAAAAAATTTGACTCAAATTTGAGCTATTTCCACTGACAAGAAAAAATCACACCCGACCGATGGGTGTCACACGTCCATCACTCATTTTCTCACCTCAACAGCCCCTTCTGCCACTAGAATATTAACCTCCGGCCTCTTTCCGCATCCAACAACCAATAAAAACTCCTCCAAGGGATGACCCAAGAGGTTAGAGGGAGAATAAAAAACTTAACGAGGGTATTTCGCGGCCGAGCATAACACCGCTCTTATGCATATCGAAATTCCAGAAGACAAAAAACGAAATGGGGCTAGAAAAACGTACAATAAATGCCGGAATATAAATAAAAATAGAGCTCGTAAAAAATTCATATCATTTACTGGGTTGTGGTCAACGTGAGAATCCACCAGTTTCCTTCGTACCTCCCAGGTAATTGGAGTTTGTTGTAGGTGAAAAATAAAATTGTGGATCTGGGGTTGAAGGTGGAAAGAGTGGGCCAGTGAGACAGTGATGGTACGTTATTAGTTGAGAAGCCAGAGGCTCGTCGCCAGGAACGCGTTTAATAGACTCCCTCCCTCCCTCCTCCTCACCACTCTTTCACCACTGGGGGTGCAATCGGCCTAGTACAGTGTATGGCATACTTTGCATACATTTGCATCGGCCCAAGTGCTGCAAATCGGTGGCAAAATGGGCGGAATAACGTGGAACGCACGTCTCTATCTTGGCGAGCCAGTCTACTTTGTTAATGATAGGTCAGTGACGAGAGAGTGGTAACTTGGCGAGAAGATAAAAGTATATACGGTAGTATATTTTTGGTTGATGAAGAGGGTTATGCATTGTCAAATTAATGGCCATGGGTGGAGGAAGGATTTATGACACCATTAAATGAGTTAGGCGTACTCAGGGCAAGGAAGGGCTGTCTGGGGGAATATTATATGAATTTAGACCTAATCCTGGTTGAAGTACATTGATGATTAGCATTTTCATGGGAAATATTCTGAATACGTACGCATATATTATGGGCATGATAAGGGTTTACGATTCAGTGACTGCAAGTGCGTGATCAGTCTCTTCGGGGACTGAGAGTCTCGGAATTTTAAGAGGTTTAATAAACATTGATTCTAATCTGTCCAATCTAAGTAATTCCAGGTATGCATGAGCTGTAGGAGCTGATCAGATATGTGAATACACCTGATAGGAAGACTAGTATCTGATAGTATCGATAGATGCATTTGATCAATATATTTGAATCGTCTGAGACTGGGAATTATTTCTGTGAGATATCATCACCTGTGATTTTCATTGCTTTCAATACTCACCAACAACTTCCAAAAATCCGGTATTACTGGACATTGGATCTGTATTAACTTGGCACATGTACCAGCCACGATCCGTCTCTCGCGTGTCTCGTATATGTAGAGACCACGTGCGATGGCCACTGTGCGTTACTGAAATTCGGTGATTCTTCGTGATAACGTGACTTGCTATCGTTAGGATGGTCTGCGTGTCGACTCGTAGCCATGCCACCTGCAAAAGTGCCAGACATATTTGAAAATAGGAATCTTGTTACATTCAGCAAATCCATTCACCCGTAATATCTTTTGATCACATTCAAATATTGACACAGAGTTGACAATAAGTGCATTCCCATTCTGAGCTGCTTTCACTCGTGATCTTATATTCTGAAGTGGATTCTCGTATTTTGTGATTTTTCCAAATGGAAATAATCATTTGCCAGAGTATATTCCAGGATCATTGCATGACGGTCTCGTACAAGAATTTTTACACGAGTAATAAATTTTAAAGGGTTATTAGCAGACGACCTTTACCGCAGTGTTCACCGAGGAAACCTGGTAATTAAATTACATTATTAATTAAGTGGCAATAAATACAGTGCAAACCACTTACTCGAGTGTTCACATTCGCTCACACTCAGAAAATACAATTGCCATAGTTAATGGTGCAATGTTTCATTTACAGTTCCTCACACCAACAGACGTCATTGTATCCCCACTTGACTCATAACTGCTGGAAGTGTGAGTGACTATAAAAAAACGTCTCACCGTGATTATCAGAAGGCAATTTACCCGATGTCAATCGAATTTCGAGAGAAAGCAGAAGTGCCTTGCGAATGTGTCTAGCACACACTGTCCTTTCAATAGATGGAATGGAATGTGCTGGATAGAGAATTTCCTTTTCTTCCTGAAACTACATTGTCTCCATTTTCTATTCGAGTCTCGCGTACAGATTTTTCTTTTCTTCCAGTATCAGGTCTGCCTTCTCACCACCTATCCTTCTTTATCACACAGTCTCTTGCCCTACGTCTTACCAAGCAACGGAAGCTTGACCCCCCCCCCTTGCTTCGAACGGATACAAAAGAGAAGTAGGTGCATTCGTATAAATACAGAAACCAACTTGATCGTTCTTTTTCTACAACAGCTACACCATAGGCTACACTCCAAGTCACTATCCACTGCGGGAGTGAAAAAAGAAAGAAAATATATGGAGTGAGTAAATAAAGGGGGAATACGGACTCTATGGGCTTTATGCCAGTATTATTTCCAACTTTTTCATTGCAATGCCCCAGCTTTCATGAAATTTTTCATCCCACAATTTTTAACACTCTCGTATTTCACTCGTCCCGGAAGATGGACTGTTGTGAGTTTATTCCTTTTTCACTCAGAGGCTATTCCCATTCCAGTGACACCAGGAATTTAAAACATCCCTCATGATCAGTCGATGATAGGGTGGCGAAAAGTGCTAGGACAGAAAGTTCTGTCATTTAAATACAGATCGTCAGGTTCACTAGGGTCAGACAGCTCTGCATCTTCCTCGGAATCTCAGAGTGAGTCTCACTCTGTCAAAATCACGTAGCTTGTCCAAGAAAGATGGAGGATCTGAAAAGCTTCATTCAACTCACTCACTTCTATTCACTATTTACAAAATTCCCGAGCATCCTCATACCGACTTCTCGCCTCAATTATTTAAACATTCACTCCACCATCATTACTCGTTCTCCATTCTTCCAAAGTACAACCGCTTCAGCTGGTACCATCCGATTGGCCGTCTTGTTAAAATGTCTCTGGACAATAAAGTGGAGAAGTGAATGAACAGGAAAAATAATAAAAGGAGGTAAAAAAAATGAGGAGTAACGAGAACGAAAAGCGAGAACGAAAAACGGTTTTAAGAGGTGAATACGATGTGTGTGGGAAACCTCGAAGATAAAGGTCTGAAGAATCGCTGACTGTTGGGACGAGAGCGAAGGCGAGTTAGCGCTGTAAATTGTGTACCCCCCCGAGTCTGTTTGTGCACGGGAAATGCGAAGGCTGTAAGAATAAAAGGGAAAGAAAAAAATGGAGGTAGAAAAAAAGTTGGAAAAAAATGACATGGGCGGGAGGGAGGGGGGGGGGAAAGTGTGGTCTTTCTCTTTCCTTTGTAGTGTACCATGAATTGCGTCGAGTAATTATTCAGTCTCTGCCAAACATACTGCAACTATGCAGCACAGTTTATATCACAAATGATACCGTTGTTCAGGGGAAGTAAGGGAAAAACAGCACGTACCATCCATTTGCGCGTTGTATACTTTACTACTGACGGTTTTCATTCGCTCATAACAAAACTCTACGGTTTCTTTGGGTAGAAGTATTTTTCTTTCACGGCTTCCGAGAGTTGTTCGCACTTTTCGATGAAAACATGCAGTGATTACTGCCTGGATTTTATAATTGCTGGAAATATAAAAGTCTGAATACACCAAGTCGCTAACGTCAACGGCTTCCGACAACACTAATTGCTCCGGTATTACATCATACTTTATTATCAAAATTGTGTCATAGGTTGCTCATAAACACTCACAATTAAAAATGACAAATTTTTGTGGCTCAGGTGACTTGTAACGACCTCCCGTGTGAGTGATTGTAGTTCAACAAATGGCTCACGTTGTGAGTCCCAGAAGACAATTCACCTGGCGGTAGACAATGTAATTGTAAATATGAACAAAACTGTTTGCTGTGTGTGAGTCATTGTCTGAGGAAGAATGGAGTATACGTTAGCAAGATAGTAGTTAATAATTGAATCGCGGTTCTCAACAAATAGGAAGATCCATAATACATCCTGTGGCGAAGTGATAACTCCTAATTAACGGATGATTTTAATCAACGAAGAAAATGATTTTATAATTATTTGGTCTTTCAATATTTTCTATTTGGACTGATCGATTATGATTTGAATTAATCGATAAGGCGTATTCGTTATAGAATTCACTTGTCAAGTTTATTATTAGGATGTCCAATGTCGTGAAATCTCACTTCAAAACCAAAAATTATAGCCCCATCTTTCAGAATGTACTTTTTACGTAGACATTTATAGTTTGTAGAGCAGAACAAATGGTGAACAGGACTAATTGTTCTCATATAACAATTGCTGTGGAACTGCACCATGAAAATAGTATTTTAAATGAGGGTAAACTGCTTCATCTGACTTCTTTTCAATGTGAAAATTTTGTAAATCCTTCAACACCGACTTAATGAGCGGTCTGAGTACTAAACTTTTTCAGAACTTCCCATTTCATGTCGTCCCGCTAAAAATATCGTCATTTTTTTTCGCCGAATAGAAACTTTTGTAAAAAATACTTTCCCCTCTGGCTTTTTTCGTCGTTCACTACTGATCATGTAGTTCAGAGGGCGGAACTCACAACAGTGTGCAGTTTCAAATGAAATATTCATTTTTGTTTTTCAATGAATATCTATTTTCAATGAATGCACGTTGAAGCCATATCGGGTTAGTATTTAATTGGGCGAACCAAATATCCATCAAAAAAGGGAAATGAAGTTAAATTCTATTCAATTTTTGCTATTCACAGGATATATGACACAAGGTATTTGAAAGTGTTAATCGAAAGCCGACGTTAATAAAACGGTAAAAGGCTATGACAAAACGAAATGCCATTCTGTGTATGTAGACGGACCAATAAATGACCGATAAATCGAATTAATTGGATTTTGTATCGGGAATAGAATAGAATAGGTCACGATTTGACATATAGATCCTGAGAATATGCCTATTTCTGGTTGACAATGCGGTTAAAATACGGGCTAGTCAGAGATATCTGCATTTCTAGCCGTCGATTTAATTAATGCCCTGAAACGAAAAAATCGTGATTCATTACAAGTTTTTTAGTTCTTAAAAATTCCATATATAATAAGAAATTCCCTTAACAAATATAACGTGTGTTCAATCGCACACTGTCGAGTTAATGCGGAGGTGAATGAATTATGTTTAATTGTTTTTAATTTATTTGATTTATTTTAAAAAACACTTTATTGGAATGAATAATACACTTTTTGTAATGAGGTTGAAATATGGAAATTTAAAAAGGATAGCAAATAATGAGGAAATTGTAGCAAGATTTGCGCGAGGCACGGAGAGACAGGGACTGATGCGCTGAGGCATAGACGCACTGAGAGACTGATGCGTTGAGAAAGACGACGCACCGAATAGAAAATTTTTACGACTTTATAGATTGGTGTAGTGGTCTGTGTCTAAGAGTGATGGACAAACTCCAAAAAGGGAAAACCATTTAGAGTGTCGGGATTAATATTTCGGAAAAGTCCGACCGCAATAAAACATTGGAAGAGAAATATTTCAATGGTAATAAATGCAGGTCAAAAAGATTTTAAGGGGGAACATTCCTTCGTTAATGGAAGGAACAAGAAATTTCTACAATTAAGCCAAATCCGCAATAAAACGATTTGGTCGTGAAAGTAACATTGTGGGAAAAGTTTCGATCATGAATATTTGGAAATTATGAATAAAAAATATAATTCGAGAAGAATAAATTTAATAAGAGAGGGACGAATTCTGCGACAGAACAACGTGCATCATTTTGGTGAGATATTTCCTGCAAATATTCATCACTTTTCAGGTTCCAATTTTGTCCAGCAGACCAATAGTTTTCCACCCAATTCGCGAAATTTTTCTACAAATATTTTTCTACATTCTTCAAGAGTGCGAAATTCACGGCAAAAGACGAATGATCCAAATCTCGGAAAAGTCTCACTCCATTCTCATGTGAAAAATGATGTCGGCAGTAATGCACTCACACACTTATAACCTCTGGCGATGCTATCAGGTGTGGGTTTATGATGAATATGAGCAGCATATGTAGAACGATGGTAGACAATTTCACACGATACACCTCATCATTCATCAGAACTTCTTGTTTCATCATCTTCCCAGTTTAATCGATTCTACGCGAGTTCTCCCCGAAACTTCGACACACCTGATCATTATTTCTTTTCATGTCTCTTCGTATCACCCTGACGAATTGCTGGGGACGTATGAAACGAGTGATAACGTCAGTTGATGAATGTTATTCATAACCCAACAGGTATTCAATTTTTTCATTCACTCTTTTCCCTCCATAAAGTCCCATAAATCACTAATATGACTCATAGGTTGTGACTGCCATCTTTTTCTATCAATGGCTAAGCATGGTTTCATGTCACACTTCCCCCAGCAGCAGTCAAAATGATTGGAAGAATCTACTTCACAGCCTCCACGAGAATCCCAGATATTCATGAAGTTTTTCGACTGTCGCTGGACGAATTAGTTCCTAAAAGCACTTTTCACGATGTCCTAAAATTACTTGAATATTAAATTAACTGATGAAGCTACTCTGACAGCCCCCTCCGGAACATGAGGATATCCATAAATATCGAGTCTTGTTTCTCACTGGATATGGGCAAAATAAAAAATCAATTCGATAAATGCCACAGCTGTCTTCCAGGGAATGAATATAAAAATAAACCCTTCCTCGCGATCTACATTCTTCCAGTTATTTCCACTGAGGGCATGGCCATTACTCACTAGTATATCTGACCCCAATATCAAATTATTTCGTAGTTCGCCGAAATATTGCCGGGTAAATATATCTAGTATCTGCATGTCCTGTATCCATTATTTTGTAGATTAATTAATTCATCGAGAATGGTCTATTTATAATTATCAGATCGCGTCACCTAGAATCCCCAGTCATCCAAATATCAACTTCATAATTATCCATTGCGAGAGAACCTGTAATAGCCTACTTTTTCAGCCGAGCTAATATTATCTCACGTTGTCAAAAGTCTGATAAATATATCCAAGTTCGCCTGGAGAATGATGATAATCAACGTCGTAAAAATGAGAAGCTTCAGTGAAAAAATAATCAATGTATATCAATTTTTGACGATATCTCCCCCGCGAGAATTTCGCCCTCAGACCTTCATCCCCAATGACATTTTTCTTCTCCGAAAGGTCACACGTAAAAAGTAATCTTCCCCTTCCTCATCCGCAGAATGATAAAAAATTCCTGCCTCAGCGGAAGTTGATTTTACTGACAAAAAGGAGACACTTCATTATTTCTATTCGCTGCCGACGCATCTAATAACATGTTAATTAGGAATAATCCGATTCATGTCACCCACTTTTTCCACCTTTTGTTCATTCCTTTTTATCATTAATTAAAGTGGGTATTGCGACGTTAGCTAGACCAATGAAAAAATTGTATAATCAGAGGAAATAACGGTATGATGTCAAATATAACTATTATGAAGTCATTTGAAGTCGGCTGGGATTTGTTGAATAGTATCTTGTATCACAATGGATACACCTGTTCCACCAGTATTTTCTAATATCAGAGAATGCTGAATTTCATAAATATGGAGAGTATGAACATGTTTACAAAGAGCATTCGAGGGAGGTGCAATGGATACCTTACGATGTACACTTTAAACCGTCAAAGGAACTTCTCTAGTCTCTGGAGACATTTCGGGAAAGTTTGAAATGTTGTATATCATTACTCTGAGATTATATTCAGTAGAACGTTGGAGATACGGGGGTATTGAACTGAGAACTATCTTCACAAGTGCTAGGGACCACTGACATTCAGTGAATATTGGTGGGTTTCTCGGAACAAGCTGACATTTTCTCAAACTGCTCAATCTCACAGTTGTGTTAGAAAACCAAATAATTTTATTTGAAAACTTTACTTTTATTGACCTGCATCATTGGGCATGAGAATGGTGAATGTTAACACGTGCGTAGCTCTAGCATACAAAGGTTCTTAATCCATTTACCCGAGCCAATATCTGATACCCTCAGGAATTATCTACTACGCCATTAGTCTCCGACAATTGCATGAAGTTCTCGTTTTCCAGCATGCGACTCTGTACTCATAACGAGACTAACATTTGAATAGCGCTTAAATACGTACCATCATTATGATAATGGATATGAACGAGCTACAGATCCTTTCCACCGACCATTTCTCTGACTTATGGACTAATGAGCTTCTGAGACTACGAGCAATCCTTGTAAAACAAAACAGTACATCGTATCCACGAATTGGATCATTGGTAAAACAATTGTAACAAGTTCTCCTAATGACGCCTTCAACTCCAACTTCATTAATTATCCCATTATTGACTTTTGATAAAATTTATTTACTAATGATTCCAGAATCGAAGGATCTCTCGTGATTTCCTGAATAATTTCTCCACATCAACTTCTAGTGAATCCTAATTATTTCCTTATTTCAAGATCTTTAGTGGACACAGAACTGCTTTGTTTCACGAGTGATTTTTAATGATTTCTTCCTTAATTTCCAGCTGAGTCTAATGAGTTCCTGAGTGACCATTCCCGTGGCTCAACTTCCTGCACCATTTCGTTATTAAAAATAGATGAAATTTTTTAGAAATGAGATAAGTTAATAACGATCAGCCATCTTCACCTAGAAACTCATTCCGGACAAGATGCAAGTTATATTCCTAGGTAAGCCAAGTTGAAGCAATTATCCTTATCGCGTTTATTAACATCGAACCACCGTCGTCTCTTGCATTTTACTCCCACTACAAATTAACAACTGTCTCTCTCTTTCACATTCAATAACTCTGTCACTCTTCATCATACGCCTAGAAGCCACAGTGCGGTTGTAGAATTTCCATTCTATCGTGTTGTACATCCGCGAGAAATGATTTATGCTACTATCTTTTGCATCTGACAACTCATATCCTTTGACTGTGCAACCACCAGCATCGTAAATAATTAATTTCATGTTCTGTTTGGTTATCTCTCTCTCTCTCTCTCTCTCTCTCTCTCTCTCTCTCTCTCTCTCTCTCTCTCTCTCTCTCTCTCTCTCTTTCTCTCTCTTTCTCTCTCTTTCTCACACGGTGATGGGGCGGTTTTGCGTTCTTATTCCGCCGAAAACTGCATGAATTTAACATAGAAGGATGGGGGTGATGACCTAGTCGGTGAGTTTATTTGGAATCATTATTGAATTTCGGGTATGTGGCGAAAGGAATAGTATTTTAGAATAGCAATGAATATTCAAAAGGAACATATATTTTAAGGAGTTGAACGTGATTGAAACCAGATTGATAACCACATGGTACAGTTGATTCCTTTAATAAATCATAATATTTATGAGCTACAATTGAAAAACGGTAATGTAACATTCTAAAAATCTCACGGCAATTCCCAAATTAGCTTCCAAGGGTCAAAATAAAGTATATTTCATTGGAATTGCATCGTTGGGTCACGAGATATTGAGGATTCAAAAGGATTCCTTTCATTCCCACTTCAAAGTTACCCTCGGGTATTTCTAACGACAGTCTCCGCAAACATTTTCACCGTCTCCTTAGCTATCTTTAACGGCCATTTGGCTTTCTAGGATTACAAAACTTGCGGATTACCCTGGAGCTCAGTACAGATAGACAGAGAAATGAAAAAGAGAGAAGAATGTCATTTGCATCTTGACTAATCTCGGGCGGATAACGAGACGGAGAGCGTTAAATTTCGTTAAATCGTGGGAAAAATTTTTCCGTCGGGATTATGTTGCACGTGAAAAAGTTAAAATTAGCAGTTAAATAATTTCCCTCGAAAATTCAATTCCATCAGTCTTAAAGTACCTTCTTAAAATCAATTCAACGGGATTAAGTAGGCAGAGCGAAAAGTAGATAGTGACGGAAACTGTGGAAACAGAAGTGTGGAGAGAGCGGAAAAGTCGTTGAAAAGCTGGTGAGAAGATATGGTGGAATAAGGGCTGACGGGATATCTTTCGACTGAGGGTGCAGAAAAAAAATAATTAGGTTTGAAGGAAGAATTCAGGGCGAAACACTATTCGGAAGGTTGAGGTGCTTTGAATATCCGACTGTTAAGGCTATTTAAGAAAGTGTGATGGGGAATTTTTACGACGACTGCCAGCCCCTCAATCAGATTTAACAACCGGGCGGTGAAATTTTGTCGTTAATATTCGTCCGGTGGAAGTAATTCAAGTTCTTTGATGTAATTATGTAATTTATGGGGGAAAAGTTGAGGAAGAATTAGGCGAGAGAAGTCTTTAGGGGTTTCAACGTTTCCTTGACGCAGTAATTGTCGGAGAATGGGATTGGTTTCGATGGAGTCCGAGATCTGATGATGGGCGTACGATGCTGAGAATTGAGATTTCTTGCGGAAGGAGTCCATCTCGAGAAATCGGAATTGGAAATAGAGGTGGGGGAGGAATTCATGAGAATGTAAGAGCTGCACGAAGCACTGGGATTAGACCCCAGGGGATGATCACTGGGTCATTATTCTTACAGTCAATGATCTCCACAGATGTCTTGAAAAAGGGGGTGTGATCTATGGGGGTTAAATGAACGTTCCCATAACCCAATCCGCTATTAGAACTGTCTTAAACTGATGTGCATTTGAATTTAACAAAATTGGACAATTATTCACTTTTTTCAGCGACACAAATATCTGAAAAATCACGAATGACTTCACTAGTCGCGATATTCATCGACTCGTGAGGTACAAAAAAGCACACAAAAATCGTGTAGATTGGTCATTGCGAATAGTTTCCAGTTCTTTCACTTGATATTCCAAGTGTAGTTTTCAGATAGTGCAGATTATTAATAATTCATTCTCCTTACCTTGTAAGGCCCGAGATTCTCCACAATGCACGTGAAAATGGCTTCTCGTCCAACTGAGACCGTGAGATTATTCAGGGGTTTGCCGAATCTCGGTAGATCTGCAACATCATCAATTTATTCGAGTGAATATGCCATCGTAAAGCGACGGAAAGGTACTAGATTCGAGTAGATTGTCGTGTACTCTAAATTCATACAATTTGTGACCAAGGAAATCGCTGTCCCTCTCCCTCAATTCACCCGCTGTGCAAACTCCCTCTCATTTCGGACTATTCCTGTATCTCGTTGAGAAATTGCTGAAAAATCTTGGGGTATCGAATTCCCCGAATGTATCTACACAGTAGTAGAACTGGGGTCAATGGCAAATGCATTCGGATAAGTGGGTCAAGTGAGGATTAAGCGAACTCTTCACTCACTAACGCGTGCCCTCAACATCTTCTCCTTCAAGGGGATTGTCTTCTCCAACCCCCAGTGATGCTTTCGATGGACAAACCCCCGGAATGATTTTTTCCTTTTTCTTAGTTCAATTAAAGCTCAGACGCTTCGAGTGGGGGAAAAAGTTGTAGGAATGACTTCTTCTGAAAGACTTCCTTTTTTTAAAAAAAGAAGAAATTTTCCACAAACTCTTATAATGAGTTTAAATGAATTCCTGGCTTTGCAGTTTGTGACTTTCTTTTTACAATTTATTTTGCAAGAAAGAACGGACGATTCCCTAGTTTGGTCATCACAATGACGGTCTCTATCTCTCATTTGACTCTCAAAGTTGTTTTAATATGCAATTGTAATTTTGACTGTGTACGTAGAATAACGCTCCGGATACTGTTGATAACATGTAAGAGATTCGCAAATAATCCCAGCAACAGTTAAAACCCCATGAGCATAAATACAAACGCTGTACAAATTTGCGCTGAGAGCAGCAACCAAAGAGCAATACATTTTCCACTCAACCTTCTCCCAGGATGATACAGCTCCGGACTCCCCGAATGGTGTACATGCATCACAAATACTCGGAGCCACGTAATCCTTGGTATGACCTGCAAGCTCGTGAGAAAACCAGCCTCACACTCGTCCAACGGATTACCTGGAGTACTGAAACCCACGGATTGTGGAACAAATAGGGGATGAGATGGAACAAAAAAATTCAAGTTGATTCACTTCTGCAAGTCCCTGGATTCCCATAATTCTGGACAGTATTTAAATCACATTCACAGTTCCATACTTTCGGATGATGATTCCGAAGAATTTGATTAAATTAAAATTTAAGGGTGGATTCCATGCGTAAACCTTAGATCCCTCACGAAAGTGCCTTATCACCCTTCAAAATGATCGATACAATTTTTTTGAGCTTTTGAGCTGACTCTTAATCATAAAATTGTCCTCTTATATCATCTAACCCCTTACTAATATTCCTCGCACAGTCCAACCCTTACGATCTTCAGATTTAACTGTCACCCTGACACCTTTTTGCCAGTTCCATCGAAACATGATGGAACACTTGTCACCTCAGCCCTCAACGGGGCCATTGATCCTCGCCATCACCATATCAATTCATAAAATAAACAAATGCAAACTTTTAATTGCATTCATCCAAATTAGGAGTAAATACATAAAAAAGATTTTGCAATCCTCTGAACCAGATACTTGATTAAGGAAAGTTGCCAGCGCCCCAGTAAAAACTCCATCCACGGCTATAAGTAGCAGTTGATATACCCTCGACTGCGCACGAATTCCTCCCCTTCTCGCCATTCCCTCAGAGCCACACAATCTCTATCCTTCCACCAATACGAAAAAAAAAATTTCCCCGCTGATACTTTCGACTTCTTTTCCAGCTGACTGACTATATCTCCCTCTCTCCATCCCTAACCAGCCAAATGATTTAATTCACTGAGACATGATTTCCCATTACAATTCAATAGATCTTCCTCTCTGTATTATGTCTACATTATGGAAAATAGAATTGTGCGGTTATTGTGGAGTCCCCCCTGGCATAAGTTGAAACGAGACACGCGCTTTCTTTTGGAAGCTGAGCACGTTCACGTATTACTGTGAGAGGCATGCTACGCTGCCTCCAGCAAATAAACCGTAACGATCCTATTTGTAATCGAAGAATTTCGATGTAGAATCGTTGTCTCGAGGGCAGACAAGACTTTTTATTTTCGAGAAAAAATACAGCAAGTCCGATTGATGATAAAATGAAAACAGAATTTTACGTTGAATAGGAGGAATGTCAGTAGGGTGAGTAATTTCTCCTGAATTCCTTCCCTCGATGTAGTCCGTATCAGCCGGAATTTTTATTTGAATTTCTATCGATTATATCTCTCGAGATATTCACATTTGTTTGAACAGCTGAGTACTTGAATGAGGATTCCCCTACGGCACTCGACTCATTTTTTCTCCATTACGTAATTCGTTGAGCATGACTTCTGAATCTCTAATATTTTTGAGGCACGTACTACCTATTCATCCGCCCAACCCATTGTTTTTCAATCCCCCCGTTTAATTATACCCGTGACTCGTAATTACTCTTATCAAACGTCCGGATGTCAGACAGCTCTGGCTCTCCTCTAATGGCTTACGAGTCTAATGGTTGGAAATGTCAAATGCACATAATGTCCCTCACTCTGTGAATGAGGACATGATGATCAAGACTTCCAATGAATTCTCTCGGTTCACGAGTTTTTGGTCTCATGAAAATAACGTGAACATCACGATGGTCATGAAAAAAATGTAATGTCGCCATTTTTATTGAGGCTATTTTGATTTGATAGGGAATATTTATGTAACAAATTATGTTTCGTAATTATTTCCGTCGACAACCGAACAATGTTACATTCGTCGATAATACATTTAACAGTTTGATTTAAATAAATGTAATGGAAAAAATATTTTTCAATTCATTTGTACATAAATATCGAGTCTAATTCAATCGTCTCATGCCTGAGACGGTTTCGGTCAGTTTATTATATTTATTTTCACTTCCTTACATATTTTACGGTCATTCCATGCAGTATATCGTCCACCTGGCCCTGGCCATGGTTAGAAAATGTACTTTATGATTTCGATTAAATTACTCTCAGTCCAAGTGTCCAATAGAACGTTGGCACGTAAAAACTTCTCACGAAGCAGATCAACGGCCACCGAAAGATAAAAGAAAACCTCAATGAAGGAATCGTGACAAAGTGCGAAGGGTGGTGAGTCACGAAATCCCATCCGTTGTACGACTTCTACGTGCTGACCCATGAAATCGGTGACAGACCTAGAGGGAAACATATCACTGAATGGTGGCCACACTGGTATGGATTGAGGTTACCAAAGGATGAGCCGTGAGAATTGATGAGGGACCACTGACGTTGATGACAACCAACCCAACATCTGTTGTCTGTCGAGGTCCATCAAATACCCAGTTCAACTCACTAATCCAATTTATAATCGTACGTGGTATGTCAGAGTCAACTTCCTCTTGACGCGGCAAATAGAGTGATGATGTTTATCAACGGAAGAAGGAGCATTGGATATTATTCATGATATAGTGACGATTCTTTTCCTCAAAATGATTTTGACACCTTCATAATGCCAACAGAACGCACTACCTACGGTTCACTAATTCCTGATCGAATTCATTAATGAGATTATTGAGAAATCGATGAGAGAGAATCATAAAATTATCTGGATAAGAATTTAAAGCGGATATGCGACGGGAAATTTAGAGGATTTGAGAAAAGTTAATTAAAATATGAGACAAGTAAACTCAAACAAACGTAAAATTGCAAAAGCCCAATGACTTGCTGTTCTGAAATACTGCTTACAACTCAACGATCCCCCAAATTCGATTCTATTTGATTATTCTCCATCGAGCTGGAACACGAGTGTTATCCAGTCAGAAAATCTGGATCATCAATTCAACATTTATCACTGTCATTATCGTCACGCACGCGAGTAATTGATGATACTGGTGAGCACGTGATGACAAGTGAAGCCGTATTTGTAGAGTGGCATTGGGGGATGAAGTAGGTCTACTACAAAAAGTAATGTCTTGAGGGGACTTGAAGAAACTGGTGCATCCGATGTATTTTAATCTCCAACGATCTGAAGGACTCCAATCGTATCAACCAATCAGTTCCCGATCATAAGACAATTTCAACAGATAAAAATCAATCTACCATCGAGAGGTCTTCCATTCGTACTCAAATATCTCGATAGTAAAACATATCTGAGGGACAATTTTACCTCCATCAATAGCTGCGCAGGAGCTATTGAAACCACTCCTCAAGTGCCCAGGAAACAGCCATACGCTTTGATCCTTTGCGTCTAGCTATTCTTGGCTGTGCCCTGTCAAGCCATTAATCGTATCTCCACCGAGATATACACGAATCCTCCTCCCAATCTTCCTCCACCACCGCTGTCTGTACAATGGAATTACTGAAAACAATTGAACCTTGCTCAAAAGCCACAAGTACAAACCGATGAGTCGGTAACGCACGATATTGATCTCGGGATCTGCATGTAATCTTGATTGCACGATTGAGCATTGTTATTGGTGGTTACATCATGCCCGATGGACCAATTCCAAAGTTATCCGGTGGTTGAGTAACATCGTGTGGCCGTATTACCTTGTGAATAATTTGAAATTCAATGCATAGTAGAGGAGATCTCTTATTATGTTTGGGATGGATAAATATTACAGCGATGGCGATGGGTTCGAGGGGACGTGGCAAGTGGTGTTGAAGGGATTGAATCAATTGGAAAATGTTGGGATCAACTTACTGCACCACCTTACCGATCCTTCTGAGGTACCGATCATTCATAGTCAATGAGTGGACTAAATAAACCAAATAGGATCAATGGATCACAAGTTGAACAGGACCAAGATGCAAAGGAGGGAATCTCCAATATTTTGGAGGGCAAGAGTTGCATCAAATTGATGATACCGTAATCTTTATAGTCTCACATATAATCCAGGGCGTTCAGGCAAGGGCTTTTATGACACAACATTTAATTATCCAGGGAAAATTGTCAATCCATCATTGAGTTACTCGGACAGATACAGGTACTGAGATGGATCTTACATTTCTATCTCAGTGTACCATGGGTCTATCTCAAATATAGCATCCACCAGTCAACTCCAGGAAGAAACGTCTTTCCTGCGAGTAGCCAAGAGAATCGCGTGACACTTCCAACCGTGAAGCTGACGTGAGAGGTTATATCAACGTCGTCACTTGGTTCGGCATTGTCTCCAGAGACGTGGATGGACGCGCTTTGCGGTATAATACCATCTTCCTTCACTCACCCCAGACCCTTGCCACTATTCCCGCTAATAACATCAGCCACGGACAGGGAAGCACAACGAACACGTTTTAATGGCCCTCGCACGCCGAACGATAAATCTGCCCTCGCACAACGGCTTGGATAAGCCCTTATCGTATACCCACAGAGGGTGTGACTATCGCAAGTCGTAAAGGTGAGTTTTTTTTATTCTGAGAGCCCTTAAAAATTGAAAGGGGCTGGAGAACTTTGCGTTGGATTTTTTATGGAGAATCTCTTCCTGAATGTGAGGAAATCGCGATGCACTGTTGCATGATGAATGGAAGCTTCGGTTTCAGCGGTTGATAATTCTCGGTGCCCTCTTGGTCGTTAGATTTTCTTGACTCTCATATCAGACCTCAGATTGCATCCGTATAAATCATCATTTCACATGACTCCACGAAGATTCAGGATCCTAATGGACAGCTGTACTTGTACAGCAGTACTTGTTCATTCCGATGACACGCTGATTGATTTCAACATCAATTTATCGTTCGGCATATTTGCTAGAGGCAAACGAGTTCGTGCGTCAATTGAAAAAAAAGTTCATTCTCTCGCATGACTAATTAGGACAGGTAATTATTTCGGGGGAAATTGATGAAAAAATCCGGGGAATTCGACGAAATTGTTTCATCCATTTAATCAATCCCCGTTTATTAAAGATTTTTTTGGCAAATCATTGGTCGGATTGGCGAGAAAAAATATAACCTTCTTGCATTTTATCATTATTCAATGGCTCATCAAGTTTTATGGTGGTGGGATTATTTTTATGCGTTTATCTACAGTTTCGTCATTCTTTTTAAAACCAGGAAAAATCAGGAAAATGTTCCCACTATATTGAAACTTCGTGAGCCATTAAATACATTTTCAGACGTCAATCGCATCGTAAATTCACACGAAACATGAACACCCTTAAAATGTTTTTTTGTAATATTGATACACGTTAATGTGGATGACAGAAATTTCTGGTGAAATACAAAATCCCTTGATTTCATCCCTTTTCTCCCTCAAATATATTCACTCCGTAACATTTGATGACACGGGGGGATTTTCGCAAAACACAGAACCGCCATTTTCATATCACAAAAATGATGTCGCCACATAACAATGCACCAAATGAATTGAATGAAACAATAATTCCTCCCTAGAGAGACCATTACCGAGTGTGAGTGAAATGTGAATAAATGATATTAATCCATAAGTGCTTTTTATTATCGCATCAGCATTACCTTGACTGTAACGTTTTTCACGCTTGCATTTGGCACGTTATAAGCATTGTATAAAACAGCATGGAATTGACCCATCACGATTTCCTTCTTAATTGTTGGTGAAACGAATTAACGTGGCACACGCAATGCACTTTAACATATTCCACTTTGCGGTATCTCAGGGGCTGTAGGGAGGGCGAAGAGCAGGAGGTTGAGTGGTGTAAAATATGTTAGAGAAGCATGGAGGATACTAAATGGGGGTGCGTCCTCTTTGATTCGGACAGAGTAAAACAGACGATCGGGGGTGGAACGAGGGTGGGCATTTCACACCGTCAGTAATTTACTGATGAGAAGAATGTTCGATTCGGTGAGTGATGATCTATAAATAGAAATGCGTAAATGTATCTCAGGATTAAAGGGAAAATTGAATGATAGTACTCACAGCAACTCCAGAATTGGATGTATATAGTCAGGGATATTTCATACACCTGATTCACCCAAATCTCGTACATCAATACCCGCTGTTGTTAATCATGATGATCATCTCCTCTCGCCCGCAAGGGTGAATGAGGACGAATGGGAAAAGGAAACAGAGAAAATTGCGTTGAACGAGGACGAATAAACAAGTGACAATTCCGATGCAACTCCAACGAACTCGATTGAAATTTTTCAACCGTACTCCAACGGTCAAAAGCCTTTCATGTTTTTTTTTCACAAACTCATTCCGCATTTTTACCGCTAAATTGTTTTTAAGGGTATTTGTTTTAATGCCTTAAAAATACAATTTTCAAGGGATGGATTTTTTTTCATCGAGATTTGTGAAAATAATTAATGAGGTAGTGCTCAACAGTTAAGTAGAATAGAATTTAGTGAATTTAGTTAGCAAGGGATGAAGATTGAATTACGGGGTGCACGGGTTGGAAAAATAATCTCGTAGAATTGAGACTCAGAGAGACTGGTTGATCCTGATTTAATTGCATTGAATTATGAAATGGGAGATATCAGGGAGTTTAAAATAGTTTACAGTTTTGGGTTGTGTAGGGGAGGGGTTGCAATGGGGTATAACAATATCGTGGTTGGTGAATGGACCAGAGGGAAGTATTAACTGAAGAGATGAAAAAAGTGTGGATACAAACTTTCCCTTTCGTTCAATCTTTGAGGAGTCACTGTCGCTCTCTGGCGGCTTCAACGGAATTCAATATCTTGAATATTAAAGTATCCCTTCTGAAATATACGATATCGGGGGTGTTTCCCTCTTGTTTATGTTTTTCAACCCTAAGGAACTCCAGGGAGTCTCACTTATTTTTTATTCACCCGTGAAATTCTATTATCCAACTTAAACCGTCACGTTGCGGCAACTTGCTCGTACGGCGATTACCCGTAGCCATTTTTTAATTAAGAATTTCACTAATTCACGGAAGTCTACGTGGAACGGGTATTCGCATGAAGGCAAATTCCGGTGAGAACCTCGTCTTTTCCGGTGACACTCTACGGACCTGTGGCAATGATTACACGACTCTAAATTACAAACATAATCTTCTTGAAGGAGAACGAAATAGCTTTAGTCAGACTGGATGACAATACACCCAGTCAAATGATTTTTTAGTCTTTTTGTAATAATAAATTTCAATGGATCATGATTATTTATTCTTCGATGATAAATAAAATTTTATTCATAGTGAATAATTTGCCATATTTCTTAATCACGGGAAATTCATTTACATTAAATAAAATTAATTTAGTTTGAGTGAACGACTTATTAATGATTTATGAATTCATGAGCCATTTTATTAAATTTAAGTACACTTTCATGGAAAGTTTATCAGTTATTGTTTGGCCATCATTTCAGGCGTTAGGAAAACAAATTAGTTAATTTAGATAGCTCTTGCCCCCGGCCTAGATATGTCGATTGGAGGAAACAATTTGATAAAATCCTATCTAATCAGTATTATCGAAACAATTTTTCCCAGATTCTCTTATCAATAAATCATGTAATTTATTTGCAGAATGGCAGATTAATTTTTATGAGGGCTTCCATATAAGACCTCCATTTTAATTTTCACTATTTTGCTAAAAAAATGAACCTCTATTTAAATTGCGAAAAAGTTACGACAGCTAATGGAATCCACTTTTCTGCATTTATTCCAGTTTTCATTACTGTTTCAATGTACCATACGGGTAGTGCTGCCTTAAATGAACCATATTTCTGAGAGCATCATTAAAACAATTTCACGACTAAAAAATAAAAAAAAAATAATAATTCTCCCATACACCCCATGCACCTCTGCCACTTCACTTTGATGAAGGTGGGCGGGCAGATTTCTCCTTCCCATTGGAAAAAAATAATTTTCCCCCCGGCATTATTCTTCCTGCAGTTTCCACGTCCCGTTGACGACTACACAGGGGCTATTGACATTGGCAAAATGGCTCACCCCCCTCATTCCTCCCTTTTATCCCTTCATTTCTTATACCGTACGTCTTACCTTTCACCGTGAGCGACAACTCGCTGAATTGCATTCTCAAACTTGCGCCAATATTTTTAAAAAAATCGGATTATTATCCGACGAGATTTCGTACCTCAATCTATTCCCCCTCCCCCAAGCAATCAGATATAACCTAATGAAATGATAGTGACACTTATCCGAACAAGAATTACTGAATTCGTAATTGAAATGTCATTTTACTGAATTCTGTCCATCACGAGAAAGAACGATCTGAATAGTAAATCAATCACGTGTGACAGGCGCTCCGATCTGAATAAGCAATAATGGATTGAGTTGAGGAATAAATCAGTGGAAGAAATGAGATGAGATATTGCCTGATGAAAATTTCAAATATTGGTTGATTTAATCTGGCTTCAGCGTAATAAAACTGGATATTATTCATGTAGAGGAACGTAAAAGGGCCATTCAATTTAGAGTGATTCTGTCCTCGTCTAAAAACCGAATGGATTTTTTTGTAACGTAGAAAGGAAATATCATGGAGCTCCAGTTTTAGCTGCTATTTGGGGTTTAATTTTATTCGCCTGCCGCCACTCATCCCCGGTCCAACAAATTAAAAGGTATATTTTACATTATATCCGAAATCCTCAACATTAATTCTTTCGTTAGTACTGAAAGCTTTCTATTCCTTGAGTACGCCGGGGGTACTAATGCATTATAAATCATTTCATAGATCTAATTTTCCTTTTTCCTTCGCAATTTCGGGAAAAATGAGAATTTTACTCTTCTACTTCACTTCTATTGGCGTCTAACAACTGAATTAATTGTATGTCATCCAATTATTATTATACAATAATCATAATCGTAATTGCTGCAGGTCCGATGCCTCAGTCAAATTCTCCAGGAAATTCGGGTAAGATATGACAGAGAAATGTTTGACAAATTTATTAATTACCTACCAGCCGTGAATTTCGAAAATAAGTGATATAAACTTAATAAGTGAGCGACAAATGCTACAGCGAAAACAATTAAATCTTTCGCACAAATCCCCTCTCCACAAATGAAACTCCATTATGAGCCAAACTTCTCCGAAATTTTCGACTGCAATTGGATACAAACAACGTTGCAACCCAGCAATTGGATTTCCCTAGGAGATATCCCTCTGGGCACTAGTAGCACTGAAAACTTACGGTTGTCAATTTACTCGCACGACCCTTCCCAAAAACAGAGTGCTCCGCAAATTTCCTCGGTCCAGAGGCCCATAAAAACTATTCGTTGTCGTTACATTGGGAAAAAAGTGAATGAAGTCGCTGATCAGAGGACTTCGGAGTTCATTACTCTTGTTTAGAGTCCCTTAGATAAACTCTTAGCATAGGGTTTACCAAGAGGTTCTTGTAGGATCAGACGTGAGGCATATGAGGGTTATCCCACCGGTCGGATACCCCATAAGGATCATGAAGGTCACGAAGATGTAATGCTTGAAGGACGAGCAATTGAGGGATTTCACCGTAATTGATTAAACGACCCTTAATCCTTGGTCATTATGAAGAGTTCGAGCCCTTCCCAGAACCTCCGCGGTTTGGACCTCCCGTTGAACCCTCCACTCCACCCTTTGAAACGAGCCTGAACCAATGAGATGTAAACAACCTTTTTGGAACACAATTCATGCAACACAAACATACATAAACACACATACACACATACTTGTTTAGACTCTGGACGTTCTTGTGCCGCTCACCTATTATTTTCCTCTCCACCTTCTCTCGTATTTCTATTCAACCCTGTTGTCTTTTCCTCCGTGACTCATACGCGCGGTATCTCGGTACCTTGGGCTTAGTCTTCTGCCTCTTGTTTCCGTCGTCGTTCGCCTAAAGGCGATGAAACTTGTCTCGGGATTCACACCAAGTTCAGTGATTGAATTGAAAAGTTTATAGCACCTCCGTGTATACCGGAGTAGCTCACCTTCGTTATGCTCGGCTCCAGGTCTCATATTATTGATGCTGCAGTCATGAGGATTTATTTTATTTTTAATATCTTTATTTGTTGAAGAATAGGAGAGAACTCGATAACTGGGAAGCACTAGGAATTATCCCATTAGTAATTTCATGAGGCGATATACCGAAAGTTCCTCGCCGACGGTCATTTAACTGAGTACTGAGTACTGAGAACACAGACTTTTAAGGATCAGCAGAAATTCCTGAAGATGTAGTTCATCAATATTTCGGGATCCTCGGGATCGCCTTTGTGAACCGCATGAATATTTGTAGAAGAGATAGTCTGTCTGTTTCTTTGAAATAACAAAAATCTAGGGTATGCTAAAATGAATTTAGATCAGGGGAAAATCGATTCGTTAACCAATTAAGCATAATCCTTCCCTCTGATATGACTGAGCGATTTGTCATTATAATTTAACGTAACCAGCGGTAACCGTGCGCGACTACATTATCTTTTACCCTGTGGTGGTTTATGAAACCATTTCTCGCATGCTATATCTTTCCTCTACCAACCCGTAAATATCTTTGTAAACGAGGCGTTATTAGGGTCACATCGTTCGGTTTAACTGGATGATAATCTCATTTCACTGAGGACTCAAGTAACCGTTCAAATCGAATTAACAGTCTATCAGCCTCTAAATCAATTGAAAGGTATTTCAAGTTCAGAAAATTGAGAAAAGGCACGGCATCAATTTCTTCATGAATTATAACTTCTTTTAATAGAGGAACAGACTGGGACAAATTACGATGAGGTCATTTCCATTTTCCAATTCAATTTTGCAATTGGTGAGTGAACTATGAGCTCCGTAATTTTGACTCATCATTTTTCTCCGTCCATATGAGCGTTATGTGTCATACAGTTAATCCCCATATCCCATAATTGCATGATTGGATAGTTATCCCATTCCATTGACACCTCAACCAAAATATTCACTTCAGATTTGCCCCATTACCCCCAATCAATTGAAAACCATGCTCCAATAAATTCAAAAATATTTTCTTTTCAATGGCGCCCAACCTCTCGATAAACGCCGCTCTATTCAACAATTTCTCTCCCCGAATTTCCGAATGAATTGCCAAAGATTCAATGATCGAGTAAATACGTTTTTCCTAAAATAATTGTCGGCCAATACTCGTTATCAGTGAATACCTTACAAACCCCTACAATCCTAATTCACACAAACATTCACCCAATGATTTTGCGTTAGCTTTCAATTCACGGGAAATCGATTGGGGTCAACATTTTCCTGGCTGTGTTCGATGTAATTTTGTTTCTCCAGTGTTGTGAAACGCAAATGATTAGTCGATTTTATAAAAGAGAAGGAGCGATGACATCTGGGGTTGAGAATTAATTGAGGAGATGAACTGAAGGGATGATGAAAAATATTGGATACTTTGGAATTGCGGCCTTTGTGCGGTCGATGCGAGTGATTATATAAGAGAGGAGGGAGACAGAGGGCCGATTATGTACCTCATTAGAGGTAAGCTGGTCCTTCAGTATGAACCCGGTTGACCTAGGCTCCAGTGGAATGGTGTACGGGGATTATCATAGGAATTGGGATTATCTAAAGGGGGATGAGAGCTGAACTGGCTTTGAACAGCATAAAGATCAGTATTTTTTAAGGATTATAAACTCTTTTACGGGTCACGAGGATCACGAGGCTTGCATGACACCGACCTGAACTGATCTGTTGGGTATTTTGGGAACCGGAATATTGTGTATAAGGGTTATAAGAAGTCTGATAAGGGTGGTGGACAATTCCATGAACCTTTACATCTCAAACTTTCCCTTCGAAGGTTCACGACGGTGATTACGAGCCAGATGAGGGTCGTGTGAGAGTCGTGCGAGGTATGAGAGTCACGAAGGCCTTCATGTAAGCTTTGGAGGGGTCTTAAGGGCCTTATGAGGACTACCTCAGGCTCCTACGATACTTATATGGCTTTATCGTGATGGTCTCATCAGAGGTTCATAATACTATCGTGAGGATCTTTCACGGTTCCATTGGGGTCTTATGAAGGCTAGGGAGGTGGAGAGGGGGGGGGGTGCACGGGTTCCTTGAGGGCCTTATTATGTCCATTATATCATCACATGAAAGGTATGTGTGGGCCTCATGAGAGTTTCGTGAATTTCTCCGGAGGATTCATCGAGTTGAAATAGAAAGTTTGTGAGGCTTTTGCAGTAGTTTCATAAGGACCTTATTTGATTCATATTTGCTTCTCGTGTCATAGAGCCCGCATTAAATAAGAGACTCATGACTCTTGTGGCTTCTCATGCTAATTTACGTCACCCTCATCAATTTTATTTCCTTTCCTCCCTGAATTCTTCCTTAGAAATGGACGAGAAAAGCTGTAGCTTCCGCTCCCGAGAGTGCAAAAAAATTCCGTCGCTCTGGCCGTCCACTTTTCTACTTCCAGAGAGCGTATGGAGGAGTCCCCATTGTGCATACTAGATCAAGAAAGTGACTGAATCAGTACATAATCGCCGGAAGGGATACGAAAAAAGTCAGAACACCACTAAACATTTACACTCTAGCACTCTCATTCACGCGAAATCACTTATCTCCAAAAATCACTATGTTTATTAACCTCCCTCGTTGGTTGAGTTACATTGAAACTTGTGGAGTGGAATAGGTGATACCCCTTGAAAGACAATCGATGCTTCCATTAGTCCCTCCCCGAGTTTGGCTGCAACGAGAACTTTGTAATTTGGCGAATGTCATTGCTCCCTCAAACTTTTGCATCGGTGGTATTGAGTACCTTGACAGGAATATAGGTGGTCTATATAACCGATAATATGTACAGGGCTTTGTTACTATTTTCTGACAATAAATATCGAAGGAAAAGGCAGTGAAATTGGTGGTGGGGTGGGGTGGTGGGGATGGAAGGATCAGAAAAGGTCATGCGGACCTTATAAGACTCTCATACGAATTCAGTGCAACTGCAGAATACGATGCCGGTATGGCTCTTATGAAATTCTTGAGAAATTTCTAATAGACGTATATAACTATCACGAGTTCCTGATACAACTCTTACGTGACCCTCATGAGATTCTCACTTGACGTCGACATAATTAACGGAGGATAAAGAGGACCAATAACTCCATTAATCACCGTAAATCCCTGGGAAGATTTTTGTAACCCTCATACGCCGAAAATAAACCCTCGAAACCCAGTCAGAGATAAATTAATATCGTAATGACAAAAATTTATAATGAGACAAAGCTTAATGTCTGACCCCGTCGAAACCTTCCGTCCACTCCCCTGTTAACACAGAATTAATTATCAAATATTCCATTTCAAAAATGCAAATGAGGGGTTAACTGATACCAATGGTCGATACTGGTGAGATAATAGTAGCAGTTCACTCGCTGCAGTGGACGAAAGAGTTCAATAACAATTACCCGAAGGTTCCGTAATTCCCAAGTGAGAACAAAGGGCAATAAAAATTACAGAGGACCCAGTTAAAAGTACGGAACGTTCCGTAAAAATTACGTAACAGACTGTGTATTATGTACAGAGTGTCCGGTACATTTTCCCGGACCTTCGGGAATTTTAATCGGGCCCTCTCGATACCTCCACCCTGTTAACACAGAATGAATTATCAAATATTCCAATTCAAAAATGCAAATGAGGGGTTAACTGATACCAATGGTCGATACTGCTGCGATAATAGTCACTACTCACTCGTTAGTTCGAGTCGCCGTTAGAATCACCGTCAAAACGATTCGTCCACGTTAGTGATAACGGGAAACGACGATAAGTCAGACCCTTACGGGAACATCCACCATCCCTCGCATTACCTCTTTATAATTTACACCTAATCAAGATCAAAAATCATTTCACTAATCACTGTACACCCCACGACTTAAACCCTCGTGAGCCTCAGGGCCTCACTTAATCCTCCGAGAACATCCGGAAACAAATTATTCCCGTAATAACAAAAATTAATAATTCATAGAGATAAATATCAATTATTCTCTCTCCAGTTCGTACTTTTACCCTGATAACGCACAGTTAATCATCAAATATTCCAATTGAAAAATGCAAATTGGGATTTAATTGATACCAATGATCAATATTGGTGCGATAATAGTCGCAGCTCACTTGCTGGTGGAAGAGGTTGGAGTTTGCCTGAGTCACCGTCGAAACGATCCATTGATGTAAAGGAGAATGGGGGAGGTGAATAGAATGAACGTGGTGAGAAGGTGAAAGAGAGAATGTGAGAGGTGGAGGGATGTCCCGTGGGAACAAACCGGAGAGCTTCGTTAACGAGTCTCACAGCCAAGACCCTCCACTCTTCTCTCTTCACTTCCCCCCGGCGGCTGCTGGCACTCCTGGCAATTTACCGGGCTGCACCAAAGCACAGTACACCACCCGCTCACATGTGAGTTTAATGTATATGAGTATGCAGTACACTGTTGGTAGTATTCAAGCCCACGTTTTCCTATTATTCGAGATGGTATCTTCGGTTGCTCGTTAATTATTCGGTGGAAATGGTAAATATACGATAAAAATTGTACATTAGTTGCAGATTGTGCACAGGTACTGGAACTTTTTTCTTCCAGTGGGTTTCGAAAAATTGGAGAACTTGAGGTAATTTCATGGGGGTTGGGAATTGAGAGGAATTGGGAATTTTTGAAGAGGGGTGAGATGAAATTCTGTGGCTTCATGGGCGGATTTTGTGGGGATTTTATGAAGGGCTTGGGAGGTGTGGTTGGGGGCTTAAAAAGGGTCTTATGATCAAGTGAGGGATTTTAACTCTGTTGGAAATTGTAGGAGCGACTTTTAAGGACCTGAGGTTATAGGGTCATAGAATTGAAATTAGGAAGTCATAAGGGCTCCATAAGAGATACAGCAGGGTTTCATGAATGAAACAGTTGGAAATTCAAAATTCCAATGATTGTTTTATTGAACTGTACGTAAACTGGGTCATTAAATTATTGAAAATTCAATTCAATTACTCTGTGAAAAAAATTTCCAAAAACTGTATCAATAATTAAATGCAATTGGCGTCAACAAAATATAATTACGTGACTGGGGACTTCGAGTAATGAAAAATTTCGCTAAAAATACATTTACAAAAATATAAATTCCATGAATCAAGATCTGAACGAAAGACTTGAAAAATCGATATTAAAATTTTCTCGAGTCATTGAGAGTGTTTGCACCGCTAGGGCATTATATGCACCCCCGATATCGCGTCAATCAGTTCGAGTAGCCGTTGCAACAGCTGTAAGATTGATGTATAGCGCGAGTAAACGCGACCTAACACTAGTACAGAGACAACGATACGTTTCCACGAGCGTCACAACTCCCCTAACCGGGCAATTCTTATTTTATTTTCTTCGCCATTATTTTCTTTTTCCACTCTTTTACTTTTCTTTTTCAGCAGCAGGTGTAAAGCCATTATTGGTCCCTTCGGGGACATTATGTTATTTCCATTTTCATCTTTTATGTCATGCTCCAGCGGTGGAATTTTTTTTTCCTATTTTTCTGTACAGAAAGCGGTAAAATTTTTGTGTCTGAAGCAGGGGATCGTGTGGGGAAGGGCTCTTAACTAGTTGACCACACAAACATGCACCAACAATTCATGCTGTGTTGTCCGAGAAACAGTGGATTTCCTGTGTTTGCGAATTAGTCGCAATCAAATGCAAAATCTCATAGCGCAACACCGGCGTTGGGACTGGGGCTGGTCGATCGCCGATGGCGGATAAAAATTCTCAGTTCGTTCGGGCATCAGAAGACATCGCGAGAAATTCCCTCAACTGGAGAGTTATTTAATAAATTCGGGAAATATAGGGCGACATTTCTATTTATTTTCCTGAATGTGAGACACAGGTTCGAGTCCCGACCTGGCGGATGCGAAATTTTTTCCTCTCTAATTTTTTAGTCTGAAATTTTCTCTTGTCTTTCCGCGGAGCTTTTCCAAACCTAGGATACTTTTTAAGAGTTTTGCAATATTTAAAGGAAATAACATTCATAGAAATAAGTTGAACCTCCCAAATGATGGAAAAATCAATCAATCTGATAAAAAAAATAATACGAAGACGTATTTAAATGCAACGTGAACTAGTTACATGTAAATGAAAAATGTTCACCTGCGGGAATTGAATCAGGGCTCGAGAATAATCACAATCTCATTTAATTCTACTCCATGTATAACACAAAACTAAATCGAATAATCATCAATTATCATCACGTCCGATAATTCAATTACCAATTCAATTTTTTCTGTTATTCGCATTTTTCTCGGGTACGGAGAGAAACATTCCGTAAAACTGACAAAGAAGTTCCGTAATTCGCAGCGAGCACAAAGGTCTGGTAAAAATTACGAAAAGTCCAGTAAAAAGTACGCAATGACTTACGTAATTTTTACGGAGCGTACGTACTTTTATTGGAGCTTTCATAATTTTTATCGGACCTATGGTTCCACTAAGGAATTACGGAATTTTCGCCCGATTTTTATTGAGATATTTCTCTCCATGTATTATCGTATTTTGTTAATGCCATAGTATTGCCAGCGATTTCATTAATTATCAGCAAATAGCTTACGCAAGTCAATGTTTTTCCGCTATTATGGCGCTGAACTATTAATTAGCGTTGTGTAAATACACCATATCGCTGGGTGATATCGATAATGAGATGTTTGAAAATATTGGCGGACCACTTGGGTCAGTCAACATCAGTGGTCAAGTTTGACGTATTTTCTGTGGCTTTTCTGGGGCTTGAGTCTACTCCATTGAATAATGGGATAACCATCAAATTATCTGGATGGCATGGAAAATCGATTCCACGCACACCGCCATCACGTCATTTATTCGGAAAATTGTTCCGTCGAATGTCGCGACAGCCACTGAATGTGACATTCCGTCATTGTGGAGATTCAAAAATTCATGGGTAGAGAATTTTACTTTGGAGGAATGATCGATTGTGATGGAGGTAATCACATCACTGTGTATTTTTATCTCTAAACCTCATTGAACTTGAATGTTATTGCTCTCAGACCTTTATCAAAATTAAAAATAATCCAAATTCGATTAGAAACCAATTACATGCTCTCAAAAATCAGTTTCTGAAAGTTTAAATGAATTGAATTCCGTCCATTAATGTTTTGTAAAAAAAATCTGTAAAGCACAGCCCAATTTCCGGTACTTCATATTTTTAATTTCAGGTGTAAATTAGTCGGCAAATCAAAGCAGCTTTGAAAACAAGATGGAAAGACCGGCTGGCGTGAACAGGGACTATTATCCCCGAGATTTCGCGAATGCACTCGAATGCCGGGATAGGTCTTCAACGTACTCGCAGCAAAGTGAATTTATGGCCTACTGACTCGCAAGAACTCACTCGTTGAGTTTCTATGGCCTCCTAAATGGTGATACATACACGATTTTCCGTACACAGTGAACAAATTCTAATTCTCCCGTAGCGTTACAACCCCATATCCATCTCTTCCAGCCGCAATTATTCGCGTATTATCGAGTTCCATTGTACTTTCCCTCCATTGATTTTACGTTAAGGCGAATATGTCAGGACTCGTACACCAGCACCTGATTAATCTTGAAAATTCCATCCCGCCCCTCCCCCCACAGTCTGAACTCTCTAAAAATTCACGTCATTGTCACCAAAATAAATTCCGCAATTCAACGCTTCATTTAGAATGGATCCAATCCCCCGCATGTTGATACACCAGTCCTCGTTCCTGATTATCACGCAACGCTATAATCTGGGAGTTCGTTGGACTTACTCAAGCAAGACAAATAATTAATTATCCCCCTGGCTCGTTCAGCATTAGCAATAAGGAGTTGCACACGCTCGACTCTGTCAGACAATACGAGACCCCCTATATGAAGTTTCGTACATGCCCACGGTGTGTTGCTCCATTTATATGTAAATACTTGGCGCAAAGAGCCCTAGTCGCCAGCGGGACACTGTCACTTTGCCCAGGAATACCTTGGCCTGATGTAGATATAACCTAAAGTGGGGATTGGAGAGAGGAAAGGGGAGAGACTATGTGGCACGAAAAATAAAAGTTTCTTTCTGCCTGCGCTCTGTCTTACTTTTGTGAATCTCTCGGTGCGACAGGTGAATAATAGCGGCAGGAAAAGTAGCTTGAGTTGATATGATCTTGTTTCAGTGCTGGAGTTGAACGCTATCCTGGTGAATTGGTCAATTTTAAAAGGTTTTGGTTGGGTTACTGAGATTAAGAGAAATTGCCTTGGTTCGAGATATTGAGATAATTTTGTTTTGAAGTTTTTGATCAATTATTCAGCGCTAAGCACATTCAAGTATTTTCAACCATTTTCATTTAACCATTCAGTCGTCGAAAATGAATGAAAAATGAATTTATTGAAAAATGTCCGGAGACTTCGGCTCAAATGTATCGATGATGCAACTATTGACATTCGACTCGAAGAATAGAAAATCATAAAAGGGAATGAAAGCGAAAAGGCTTGAATATCTTTGAATTCAACTGCCTCTAGGATACCAGTGATTCTGGTGTTCATGACACACATTTTTTTGAGAGACTGACATCTGCATTTAAAATTATCCGGGGAAAAAAATTATCTCGCACCGCATCTGAGGAGCACAATAAGATGACTGTGATTAAGAGACAATTCACTTTCCAATTCACACTCAACGTCAATTCCCTCGATTAAAATCCTGACCAGATGAAAATTTAAATATAAACTTTGAATTCCCTGAATTAAACGTCTCACCAGGGCATTGAATAAGGAATGATACTCTCGAAGTGTCGATCGTATCCAACAGTGAACCAAAACGAGTTCCACGTCACCCCGAAATGAATCCACCCCTGAATGATTGATTTACCTGCAGCAGGATCACTCAGTGCAGTAACTGCAGTCGCGAGACACAGGACACAAACCCCGATAACGATCATCGTGCCACTGTGACGACGCGCGAACGTCCACTGACACTGGACTTACCCCGCCGCTGGTAACACTCTGCGCTCTCCCGCCAAATCGCCAGTCATGCGCCTGGGCTGACTATTTAAGCGCTACACCACTTGCCAGACGCCGTCGGCGCTCAATGTGCGGTGGGGGATAAATTGTTTTCGGGGGGAGTTGTCGCGTTGACAGGAAAAATTAACTGGTCCGAAAACTATAGGTTCCAGGTGACAATACTTTAATAAATAAAGATGAAGAATTTGTGTATTAAAACGAGTATCTAATCCCATTTTTTTCAAGTTCCATACTTTTTATTGGACCTTTCTCACTCGGGAGTTGTGGCACTTTCGCCTAATTTTCATTGAACTATCACCAATTGACCCGACGAGAATATCTAGAATGTACGTCAAACGTTTATTGGTATATTCAATAAAAATTATGGAATGCTGTGGATAAACTTCATTACATTAATTTACATTAACCTCCAGAAATATACGTAATTTTTATTAAATATTTTTTTCCATTTAATCTTTGTCGTTCGCATGGCGTCGAGGATGGGTCGATTATTCTTAGTGCTATCCAGCACGGATGGCAATGTGGAGCATTCGTACAAAACAATACTTAATTATTGATGTATGAGGGTGCTGATGGAGAGTTGATGCGATTTAACCTGCACCTTCATGTGCAATAATGATACGGAATATATTCAGTGGTGGTGGACTTCAAATAACATGCTGCACCACCTTTGTTATTATGCACAATTGCAAGCCCAATGTTCTTGCTGGCGTGCACGCTCGCGATGGGTAATATTACAGGAGAGGTAATTATCAATTTACCCAGTGTAAATTGATAATTGTGAATCATTCTGTTTGTTGCAACCGCGCATCACTGAATATTTATAATTATCCAGGGGCAACACGGGTTGTATAACCCTGTGAGAATGACAATTATTGATTGACAGAATCATAATGTATTGAGGATGATTGAAAGGTAAAAAAATATCGGCAAAAAGTTGAATACAATTATCCACCTGCGTTCAATCCATTATCAATGTTTTATCAATGAAAAAGTTAAGAGACTCTCCAACATTAGTTTTAATATTGGAAATCTAGGGTAATCAATTCCCATCATCCAACATTCTCACTGCACCACTGTCTCCCTCCGCCATTCATCATTGATGAAGCATCACCGGGGAACCGATGAATTCTTTATTTCTCCGAGTTTCTCGCTCCCGCTATCTCCCCACCTCTAATATTTTTGAGTGGAATATTTTTTCATTCCTTCCGAGTGATGGGAGAATAAATTCATCCGCCAAACATTCGGATATTTTCACTTCGAGGGTTTCGACGGGTTATTTAGACACTAAATGGGCATAACTTTATCCTCCCCTCAAAAGCAGCCATTTACACTAATCCTCCGTTCTGATTGGCCAATGAAACGAATTTATTTGAGGGAAACCAACCAACGTGAAAGCCGGAAATCATTTCAAAAGTCATTAGCGCAGGTTTTAGTATTAGACTCGGCATTTATCTAGCGCAAATGCAAAACTTGTTGTGGTACATGCCTTTTGTGATTAAATCAGGCATACATTCTTAATAAAACCGAAAGTTCATTTATTTTTCTCCACAACGAATGTATTCACACGCAGGACATAAATGTCTCACGAGAGCTTACCTTTTCTGGTCACAAGTAAATTGATTCACCACAACAAAATATCTCTTCGGGGGAACGTATAATTTTTCACGTTCTCCCGAACGTATCGTTTTTTTTAGTTTTTCCTCTCATGAATTATTTATTTTTATGGATCTTATAAATTTTAATTTTTTCAACTTCTCCCTCTGTGCACTGCCGTAATTCATTTTTCTTGGATTAAAAAAAATAATAAATTTTTGTAACGTGATATTATTGGTAGATAATGCATTTCACTTCTTTGTCATCTCAGTAAATGATAAAAAAACTCTCAAAGTTTGAATGAAGAAAAATCAGCGTGTGCCCGCTTCAATCGTATGGATGATGTAAGCTACCATCCACGCCAGGTTTGAATCGATATCACCACTATGACTGGCCAAATCGATTTCAATTTAGTCTCGTTTACAAGGCTCGTCTAGGGCTGTTAACGAGCCTTCGAGATTCATGGACAGGTCGAAGGAGTTTACCCAGAATGGGTGGAGAAAAACCCCCCTTTATACTCAACTTACCTTATTTCCTTATTTCCTTGTACTTTCATTCCCGCTAAAAGCTGAAAACTTTAGTTTCCAACTTACACCGAACACGATCCCTACGGCCAGAGCCAAATTTCACTGGGCTCAATCTTCTCTAGACCTTCTTGTTACTTTATGAAAATCCATTCGATTCTGGGCAATCTCGGGGATTTGTTCTAGCCCTCAAGCATTCGATTTTCCAACGGAGGAAAAAACATTATTTTGAATTAGCTATTTTGATAGTAAACTCACCAAACTCTCCTTTCACAATTTCAACTCTTCTCGTGTACTTTCATAATCGAACAGGATTGTTTTCAAATCTGTAATCAATGAATTTACTGTCAATGAGTTTTCATAAAATTTAGTCCTCTAACTCCGTATCATCAATTACATTCTGTAATCAAAATGGCAATCAATTCGAGCCTGGAGTGCTTCGTGTCCCAGATTTCTTCAGATCTCCCATATTCTCGCGGATTAACAAAGTCGGGCACATTCGCTGGGTCTGTAGGTAATGAGGATACTGTTGGTTCATGAATAATTCCATTTTCTTATGCATGTAAAATATATTTCTTATAATTCGTTAATTTTTTTTCCTCAGCCTTCACATAACTTCCAACATACACTTTCACAATTTCCTGGCAACAGTTACTCCAGCAGAAAATAGATCGTCAGCATAAAATTCCAGTACCGTGGGTACGGCAAAGTCAGTAATAAGACAAAATTATTCACTCAGATTGTCGAGTTGGATTGATATCTCCATGGCGGGACGATACACATACCCTCATGATTAGATAGTAATGCCTTGAAATCTCTCGGGTCTATCTAAACCGAAGCGCGAGCAAACTAAATTCAGAAGAATTCTTTTATTATCCCAAAAGGATGCTATATGAACTATTATTCAGAGCGTATGATTCGATGGATGAAAACTCAGGCTGATAGACATATCATCCGCCTTCGGCTTTCATACGCCACAATTTCACCCGAAAGGAGCTTTGTGATGTGTGTAACAAATTTTTGTGATGATTCTACTCCATTAGTGATGATAAAATACTCGGAATGGGAGATTCAAAAGGATTTTTGGCCTTATAAAGCGGTAGTGAAGTTTCTGGATCCCATTGCTGCAGATGCAGTAAAGAGGACTGCCTTCAACAATCGTAATAACAATACTCGTAATTTTCAGGAAAATATTTCAAAATAGAGGAAAACACTTTTGATTAACTAGTCTTCAAATGAGAAACACAAAAATCCTCAGTTTTTTTGCGAGAAACACAATATTCGTAAGGGCGAAATAGGAGAAGGATTGAGGGGTGAATGGTAGGGACTACTATCCACCCGATTCCCACAAATTTCGTCAAATCATTCCCAGTTAGGACATCTCCTCCCAGCGGTTCGAGCAGAAGCTCATCTTTCCAAATTCCTTACCTCTCGAACACTTGATCCCATCCACAAACGACCCCAATGTACTCCCTGTCATTATTGCACAACCGAGTAACGACCAACGAGAAAAACGTGACACTCGTCGCACACCCGCACTGGCTTAGCTGAATTCGACATGGCAATGGTGTTGTCACTGCATGCATTGCAGAAAATCTTTCCACAATTTCGACAATGGTGCTGCAACACACAAAAGAAGTCCATTTGAAATGTTGGTTTTTCAGGGATGAAAACCCGTTTTATTCGAGTAAATGGGCTAAAGTTGGGGTGACAAAAAAAACAACTTGGGGGAGGGGAAATGAAAATTACGAGGTGTACCATAAATCGTTGCAATTACGTGTGAATGGATTTCATCAGGTTTTTTGGTGATTTTTTTTGAGTAATATGAGGTAATCGTTGTTTCGACGTAATGACAATTTGTCTCAACTGGGATCATTCCATTCAATAAATTATCGTAACACAATTACACGACAAACTAGAAGAGCAAAATGGAAAAGCCTAAAATAAAACTGAATATTCGGTTATGAAGTACTGCGACTGAATTTTGCCTTCAGCATTGGTATCGAATTTCCGAATACAATGATCCCCTCGAGAGAACAAAGTGTCCACTTTATTCAGTCACTCGAGAACCAATTTCCAACCGCAAAAGTTAATTATCGAACCGTCCCGAGAAACCGTGACTTACGATCGAAAGCTCGGGAATCCCCTAGCCTTGAGAGAAGTTGGAGTTCGGCCAGATGTATATGCCACTGTATTACTACCACCGTCTTATCAGCTCCCTCGCTGCGGATACTTATAGATACTCATGGGTGTGCATAAATCAAGGTGGTGATCAGACGCTTGGGAGTTAATGCCCAGCAAATAATCCTCGGGGTGACCTGACTTTGAATCATTCAGTGTCTCCTTTGTGCATTAACGAAAATCAACGATTTGGGGAGATAATGATGATTCCCATTAACAATGGCAACCTGACCGATTTCCCATCAATTTTCCATGACATTCATTTTTTTCCTTTCGAACGGAAGCACTGTAATCGTTCAAATTCAAACACTGGATTTTTTGTCTTCCAACGAACCATTACGTTGTCCCATCAGAACTAAAAAAAATATTCTGTATTCAATGATAAATGGCTCACAAAATTCGTTTGAATGTTATTCCGACCGAGTTCGAAGTTCCAATTGAGTAACTGAATTACTACAGACAGATCGGTTACTCGACTGAGGAAATTAAGAGCTGGGAAATTGGGGATATGATTCTTATTGCTTCTATTGCTTTGCCCTGATAATGATTACAAATTATTAAGGCTCATTATTTTTCTTGTTCACTACTCGTTCATGATTTCAATGATTGCCATGAGTTTGTACAACGCAGCAGCTTTTCATCCGACTTTTTCACCGGATTTCCTCCTCATTTTTTCTATCCCCCATTCCACCATAATTTCCTGACTTATATATAAACAACTCGTCCGGCTTCATCGTCCATAATACTCACGGCCCCCGCACGTCTAGCCGTTGTATACTATTCTATATTAAACAGTATGGTAATACGTCTGACCGAGGCACCGGAAAAAAAAGTAACAGAGACGGTTACGGGCGTGTTATTATGCAATAACTTAGCCTCACACTGGGGTATGCTTCGGGGCGTTGAAATGGACGAGATCGGCTGGGGGTGCTCGGCCCAAACGTATTTTATAGCCCGGATGCGCAACGTCTCTATCAACCTGACGGCTCTGCGTGAATATGCATATCTATCCATGCTTGGCGGTAGTGGGGAAAAAACATCAAGAATATATGCGAGTATAAAACCATAGTGGCATGACTACCGAGAATTACGATTTATTCCTCTTCAAATGAATTTTCAAATCAATACTCCGCTTCTATCGTAAGGGTTGAACCGCGCTAAGCGTCAAATGATTGCCAGGGTGAGGTGGAAGCGCATTCAATGCTCCAGATTTACTGCTGAATCTTCGTCTAACTCTTAGGAAAAGTATTCACGAGAGGTAAATAGTCTAAAGACCAGATGTGAGGTTTGAAACCTTGAGCTCATGTGAAGGTCGTCAGGTCAAGGTCTCAAGAACTGACTGTAGATGACTCTTTCCTGCTTCATTTCTCTGGTTGCTCTGCTCGGTTTCTATTTGGGGGTCTGAGGGCGGGTGATGGAGGTCGAAAGCCTTGAGGACTAACTGAGAGACAGGCTGGGTGAACTCATGAAGAGTATTTGGGCTTCATGACCACTGCGATGGTCTCTTCCGTTTGATTCGGATAATAACGCAGCAGCAAGTTTTCTGTGTAGACGAAAACTTTTTAATCTGTACTAAATGCGCGTATTAATCGTTCTTTCCCCTTTTGCCATCGTTAATTGTACCACCGGGAGCCAAACTTTAAATTAGACAACAGTCTGCAATTAGTCCCCTTCTCTCAAAAGTCTATGAACCATCGCTCGGAATGCGCTGACTTCTCCGTACGGATTTTGAACAGTCTATGGAGAGAATCTTAGTGAGAATTCTCCTAAGTCAGCATGTTGAGAGCTCGAAAGCTTGAGGTCAATTCAGAAATTCACAGAGACTTAATGAATTCAAGGTATGGCTGGATAATTGCGGTTGAACGATTAGAAAGTCCATTGCCAAGTCACTACCGCATGGTTATCTCTACTAAGGGCCGCTATTTCTGATCCTTCGTCGCTCGACGTTATAATGTTTAAACTGAAAATGAGGAGAAAGAAACAGTTGCAATTAAAAAGTTTGATTACCTTGCGACGAGTTAGGTTGAACTCTCTGGTGCAGCCCTTGCAGTGGGTAACAAGTCGGTCATTCGCCCATGTAGCTGTGCCATCCTGATTAGCTTGATGGTGAGCATTGTCCGCTGCTTCGCGTAATTCAACGGCGGCTAGTTTAGCTGCACTCAATTGGCCACCCAATTCTTCAAGTGTGTGCTCTTGTTCAGTGCATATTTCACGAAGGGCGTAGTGCTCTTCTTGAAGGGCCAAGAATTTCTAGAATACAGAGCTTTAATGTTATTACTCATTCTTTTTCTAAAGAAAAAGAAAATTAAAGAAAATTAAAGAAGTTTTTTTCCCATTTTTGCGAGATGTGAACTAAAAGCAAATAATCATGAAGAATACTTGCAAATCAACCCCAAGAGTCAATGGGATTGTCAATACAAACTGAAAGGCCAGTAGACGTCCGTCAACTCTCGGAAGTGAATCTAAATTCATTCGTCACTTGACCTCGTTTATCCAGATTATTATTTACATAAAACATTACACAAAATATCCATCGAGTTCCAACAATTAATTGAAAATACTCTTTTATTTTCAACCCTCCTATTACCTCTTTAACTTGCTTCAGTTGGTCGATCTCCTGGTGTAACTGAGAAATCTTTTCAGTGTTGGATATCGAAGCGCCTTGGAGGGAAGTGCGCCATTCGCGTTCTACTCTCAATTCCCTTTCAACACCATCCGCCCTGGCCTCCCTCTCCGCCACTTCGGCCCCCAGTAACCGAACACGCTCCTCCACCCCCGTTTTTACACCATCAATCTCCTTGCATCTGAGAAGATTCAGAACATGACAAGGCAGACTCTAGACTGGAGTTTCCCAAGGATTTTCAATTATTAATTACGGGTAAATTAAATATTGCGAATTTCAGACGTTATCAACTTTAAATTGAACACGCCGATGCGATTGCTCTCTCCCCGACAAATGATTGATGATCAATGAATTTTCATACTCTCAGTTCCTAACTGGAGATGCACAATTTCTGAACATAATGAGTAATTGATAAGACTACGGGACTCCGCTCAGAGATTTCAATTATTATTCTATCAATGTCTGTAATCTAACGATGATAAAGTAGGAACAATTGTACCGATTAAGCCGATCAATAGGGTAGTGACCATGGCGCCTCTGCAGACGTGACCATTCACTAATATCCAGAGATAGTATATGAGTACAATCAATAAAAATAAGAGTTCAATAAATTGAATTTAGATATGCTAATAAAAGGACGATTGATGATTGAACGTATCAGTAAACAAGTCAAGAATATACCGAATTCAGATGAATACTCATGTTTATTGATTTATTATTTATAGTACAAGCTTTCACATTACTTAATCTTTTGCAATAGCATGATTTTAATATCAGGGTGATCAATGGTTTCTTTTGTCACTAAAACATTGACATTATGATTTTCGAAATCATAGCAGATTATGGGGTCCAATGATCTTCGGAGCCGAATGGAGTCAAGACACCCTTAAGACCCTTCGACTCTTCTGATCTCTCCACACCTCCCATTAACCATGCTCAATCATTCTATGTGTATCACGAGATAGAAACAGAGATAGCATCTTCTGATGATTGATGAGCAGGAATCGTTGTGTACAAAACTTGAATGCTTCAACTTGCACGAGGGGAACATTTACTAATCGAATCACTAAATACAGTCTCGCTCTCGTTTCCAATACGAATAACAATATCGCACATGATTAATATTACAGAAATCTCCGAGCAGTCTCACCGATATGAATTATTAGAGTGACACGTAAAAAATGAAAATAAACAAACATACTTTTCATCCATTTTTTGAATAGTTTCCGACATGGATGTGGTTTTAGCCTCCAGCTTAGCAATCAGTTCGGTTTTGTGCTTTAGGGAACTCTCGCACTCCTGAAAGTAATAATTTTTCAAAAAAATGCTTGCAACTAGGATTGATTACACCGATGATAAGCCGAAGTATATTATTTGAGTTAATTTCTTTGATTTGTTAACATAATTGTACAGTAAATTGAAAATTATTGGCAGCCATTCAATTGCTCGACGACTTTTGCAGCACGGGTTCTGTTATTTTTTCCCTAGACTTTGATTGAACTAGCAGAGGATCGTTATCGCTGGTACGTCTTGGAGATTTTCCATCGTCTTTTGGCGCCGGTGGTAAGCGGGGGTTGATAGGATCCTTTGGCGATGTGGGACTCATCCGGAGAAATGGCTTCATTCCACTTCCTGGAGTTGTTGGACTGTCTTTCATCAGGTGATTATACTTTTCGAGATTATTTAAAATTTTGCCGATTTGGTTAGTCTTGGCGTGTAGTCGGCTCACCATTTCACCCTTCTGAGTCAACTCCACCTCACATTCCTAGTGGAGGGGAGATTTTTAAACATGCAGATGTGATTAATTACCCAAGCACCATGTGAGAGTCAATCAGATGCGTGTAAATTGTAATTATTTGAAATGAAATTCTGTAAACGTGGAAATGTCATCGACAACTTTTGCGAACAAAGTGTAAAAGGATTTGATGTGAATGTACCAATAGCTGATCTACTAAATGATCTGGACTTTTCACACGATATGTAAGGTCCATTTATTCAAAGTTCCATCTTTGAGAAATATCACAATTATTTTCTTTTAATATTTCAACCTTGAGATCAACTTGTAGATCTGAAAATTATGATATCGTTTGCTTTTTCCTGCCTCTACAGATAAACTCCCATATCTTGACAGCTATAATTTTTAAAGATATCAGTCATAAATCAGTGCATTCGTTATGAATATCACTGTACTTGTCCTGCTGTATGTCTAAATGACTTCTCCACGGTTTTGAATATTTTTACATCGATAATTTGGACATTTTTGCAGAAAAATAAATAATAAGGGTGTTTCCAAAGATGAAATATTTTTTACCAAAAATTTATTTTAAATCATGTTTAGAACCACAACAGATACAGACAAAACCAAATTTATACGTGCAATTGCTGATAAAAATCACAACAAACAAAACAAGGACAAGAGCATGCGAAATATAACAACATTATCAGTGTAAAACCCAATTGAATTGGGTATTCCAGTAATGTAAATACCAAAATGTGTCATTAGAGATAATCAAAGATACTCTTTCACCCCGGGATCCGATCTATTCACCTGTAATTTTTTGTACATTTCCAAATTAATGAGTTTGATATCCTCCAGCTGTCTCCTGAGTGAAATGATTGTATCCTGCTTCTCGTGGATGTCTTTTTCAAGAAGCTTCATTGCTACCTCCATCTCAGACTTCATGCTGATCTATTATCCATAAACATTCAATTGATAAATTAATAGTCTTGATGATGATAGGGGTTTGTTAATTTTGATGAAATCTTCACCTGCAACTCCGATTCCTTCTCAGCCTCGAGGCGCAATTTCTTCTCGTTTTCCAATCTGCTCCTCAACTCCTCAATTTCCGTCGTTGTCTCTGTTATCTTTAAGGGTGCTTTGCCGTTCTAGAATAACAACGTAAATCAATACCCTTCGACAATCATAACCCCGACATTCTCGGAAATTAAAATACCTCGTGAGTATCCTTAACTTCGATTCCCAACTCCTTCTTGAGCTGTCGTTTCTCCTCTTGCAGTATCAAATTGTTATTGTTCGCTATTGCCAAATCCTCTTTCATAAGTGCATTTGTAGTCGTTAGTGATTCTACCTTCGTCTGAAGATTTGTAACTGTGGCGCTGAAATCAATAAGATTTATTTGTCTGAAAGTTTCACCAATGGCAAGTGAAACTGCTTGATTTTAAAAAGAACTTTCAAGTCTATGTACTTAAGATGACGATTCAATTCCTCGATGTAATTCTTCTGATCAAGTACCGTTGTCATGTTATCATTCTCGAGTTCCTCATCAAGCGAATCACCAGGTATGTGATTGCTGTTACGCAGATACAGTGAAAAGTCGATAACTCCTTGTTGACAATCCAGATCTTCTTCCTGATGACAACAACTCGTCATCAGTCATCATACAGATCGATTAATGATTAGTTTGACTAACCTTGACACAAAAGTTACAGTCAATGACATTCAATCCAACCAGCAATCCCATAATTACGATAGCCTCTTCACTAAGCATTAGAGCGTCAGTTTCAAAATATTCGGAGAGAAGATCATCGCGATGATCAATGAGTATTTTCAGGTAATCGGCGAGTTTCTTCTGCATTAGGGCCATGCGTAGCCAAGCCCGAGCTCTACCCATCGCCGTTCGGACAGTCGGCAGATCTCGGATACTCGATGTTATGTCTTGTGCTTCAGGGCAATATTTCTCGACTAGCTGTAGAATATCCCAAAGCTCCTTCTTTGGACCGAGCAGACCCTGCAAGGATCCAAGGAATTAGTGGTGAATGTTGTCTTCTTAACACCAAAACTTGGTGACACTTTACCTTCTTGGGTCGAAGGCCATGTCTCAGAACATGCTCCAGGACAATGAAAAAATGCTGGAGAGGCATGTGATCTGAGTCAAGCATGCGCCCATACTTGAGAGATGTCTCGATCAACTCTTTCACTATTAATTTTGATATGTTAACGAGGTTACTGCGCTCGATTATCACTGGATCGCGAGCTGCAATAATAATTACTTTGTATTTTCTTGGGGCTTTGGATCTGGGAGCTTACGAGCTCGACGCATTCAGAATCGTGAGATGAAAAGACGAGCGGACAACGCGATTTAAGCTAAGTTTTGAGGAGCTCAAGAGGGATTATCCTCCAGGCCATTCACATTGGTAATCATTCGAGTGAGGGTGATATTTTGCAAAATAAATACTTGATCACCACTGGCTATAACCAACCGATTATTGTGCCAGAAATCTATCACTGATTAGAATGTGAATGCTCAGGCTTTACTGTTGACATTATTAAATCCCACTTGAACCTCCTCACCAACAAGACACTCCTGACTCAAAATCAAGGCCTCGAAAATAATAAATTTCCAAAAGATCTATAAAACAGGTGCAAGCGAATACAGACACAAGCTCGAAAAGTGCTGAATTGGCGGTGGACTTAGCGGAAGAATATCGTAAAGCTCTGATTGTTCAGTTGTTTGCTGATCACGATCGTGAGATACACGATTAGTTGGTATACCACTGAGGGCCAGGGGTGGCGATGATGAACGCATTGATTCCTGCATTGAGAACTCAACGTCCTGGAGTTCCTTCAAGCACAGCCATTCCCCATCAACGGATACTCGGAAGTTACACAGGTAGATAGTGTCCTGTGCACCAGCCATGTCTTGTTCAATCATGGCGCCACCGTGCTGTTGAAGGTCACGCGGGGGCCGAAGATTTAAACCGGTCTGGGTTTCCTGCCGCATAGAAACAACTGGTGCTTGCGCTTGTCCTCAATCCACTGGTGATGTTTCTTGGATATTCCTCTCTTGTTATCGATCTTTGATAGCAGTGCAAGCTCTTTATCGATCAGCTGATAATGATTGTTGATAAACTCGGTGGAGATGATGACTTTATGCGTCGCAATCAAATTTCCTCGTTGAATTTCCTGATATTCATTGTTAGATGAAAGGTGACTTGAGGGTTTGGTTCGGTTTTATGTCGCGGGGTAAATGTCAAACGTTTTCCGAATCAGTACAACATCGTTCGCATAGAAAACGTATTGTCAAACTTATAGACTACTGGGTAAACACGTGTTCGCATTAACTTCAACTGTCAAAAGGTAATTGTTGTGAGTTCGGTTACGATAAGCACGGAATTACAACGAAATAATCCTCTTCGGTGCACGTTGTGGTATCGTGAAGACAATTCGACAAGAGACGGTGTGGTCTTGTCGGCGCATGACAGTATTGATTCTGGTGGACGACCTTACCTCCACCTACGATAATCAATAGGGGAGAGAAATGGGTAAAAGGTGAGCTCAGCACGTGGTGTCACCTGCTGTTAGGGGTTTGTACTGGGAGAATCATCTCAATGAACAGCTGTTTACGTTTATAAACAATTGAGCGCGTACATTGTGTCAATGGGTATTGCAAATCGAGAATTTGGAAGAATGTTTTTCGAATTTACTTCATTAGTGGGAATAATTATTTTATTTGTTGAAGCAACAAAGTATTACGAATAAATGAATCCATCTTAAAAAAATATTCTGTTGCAATTGAGGTGCTTCAAGTTGGTGCAACCCCTTGAATTTTATAGAAGAATCTCGAAAGTGCTAGTGTTTAAATAATTTATTAAGTGAAAAAAATGTATCAACTGTTCTTTTTTGTTTTTTCTGGGGCAGTTCCAGGATTTAGTTAAACTGGTAGAGCCAGCTAGGATAGGGTGACACGTGGACGAGTACTCATGACTACCAAAGACAATTATACTCAGTATTAAAAATTTTAAAGTAATGAATGATTGTCAGAAAAAATCGACATTTACTAAGTATGGACCAATGACCAAATGTCCTGGTTAAAGAAAAGTGTTTCGAAAGGAACATATGGGGAAAATTATACCTTTTCCAGTGGAGGATCTCATCTCGAAGATGACGTATCAATTTATATAAATTGGACTAGATCAAAATTGTGTATGCCTCCAGATTGCTCCAATATTAGTCCTAGGGTCCAATTTTTTATATTTTTGTTTTGTCAATTGAATTATCGTTTTGTCAATCCTGACTTGTCAAATAATCCTGACTTGGTATGAGTTTTTAAAAAGTTTCTCATGCAATTCAGTTTCAAAATTTAAAAATAATACATATTCAAAATATTTACCCCATAAAAAACTTTTCTAAACATTGAAATTAGTGGTTTCAACAGACCTTGATAACCATTCATCCATAATGAATTCGTCAGGATCACCATTAAAAAAAATATTCGAAACCATTCAAACTCGTTCAAACTTCCCGCTGAAACTGATAACCAGAAGCTATTCTACTCACGTCGGGGCGACCACCAGGCATCCAGTTTCCTTGGTCTGGAGACAACGAGATCAGGCCATTTGTCCTCGCGAATTGAGTAACTTGATGGTGATCGTGACACACTGGCCTGTTCGTTGTCATCAGACACCATGCTACCGGTAAACGATTTCTCAGACGGAGATACTGGTAAACTGTTTTCCACGGACATTATCACCCGTTAGCATTCCCTCGATCAATCGAATCACGAATAAAAAACACTCCCGAGCATTTTAGGCCGGCGGATTAAAACGTTTCGGGGGAAATAATAACACTTGTTTTTTCCCAATGTTGTTGTCGAGTCACTACATCACGGGTGCACGAATTGGTCCGTCTGTTTGTGATAGGTTCCTGACAATCATGGGAGTAGAGCGGGGTGGGGCGAGAGGCACTAGCGCCACTCTAACTCTATAGGTTATGAAGGGAACTGTGACGGGACGCGGAGAGTAGATTGACGCACGAGAAATACGTTGTTAACCTTGATTTGCGGTTCAATGGCCGCTGGCTCGGTTGGAATTGCATGGGAGTTTGGTTGACAAGCACGTGGAGAATATTTATTTCTGGTTTGACACTTGTTGACTAGTTTGGAGCAAATATGATGGACAATTTCTTCAAAATCGAGAAGATTGGGGAGGGGACTTACGGAGTTGTTTACAAAGCCAGGGACAAACTCACAGGTAAACTTGTGGCGTTGAAGAGGATTCGACTCGAGACGTGAGTGGATACATTGTTTTTTTTTAATTATTGTCATGAGCTTCGGGGTTTTGCATGAACTTATTTGGGATTATAAAGTTTTCTTTTACTATTTCATGCATGCAGTCTCGGATTTGCTAACAATTTAATTTATTTTTGCTCATGGGAACTTTTATTGTATAATAAATTTCGCGAACATGAGGTCAAATTTACGATAACAATGTCAACAGTTGATGGTTAATCATATCAACAATTGTCAGTTCTATTTCATTGCATTTTTTGTGATTTTGGTGGTTTTTCTTTGGACTAAATGAAAAGGAGATTAATTGCATGACATTGAATGTCAAAAGTTGACAGGTAAAGTTAATTACATTGGTTATTTTCATTTGTATGTGATTTCGCTGTTGATGACATAATTTCTCGTTTGGATGGGATATTTTTTCGTTATTAGTGTTGACTAGAATCAAGAAAAATTAGGAAGTGGCCAGTTTGCCCCACCATACTCTATTTTTTTTTTAATTCAAAATTGACATTCAGACTGAATTGTAGAAACGCAAATGGGTTGCCCATTCCTCTTGAATATTAACTCATCAATTTCCATTGTCTCTTCATTTAATTCTCCATCACTGCTGCTTCTAATGGAAATAAAAGGGTTTGTGTGCCTGATATATGACAAAATATTTTTGAAAGTGAGGAAGGTCGTGCAATTTATCTTATATAATGGATCACAGAGAAGCTGAAGGAGTGCCCTCCACAGCAATACGGGAGATATCACTTCTGAAACAATTGACGCATCCCAACATTGTACAACTCTTTGACGTAGTCAACGGGGATAAGGACCTTTACCTTGTTTTTGAGTACCTTCAACAGGATCTTAAGAAGTTCCTGGACTGGGCAAAAACCTGTACGGTGAATCAAGAGCACTGGAATTCTCTTGTTCAGGTACGAAAGTTCGAAAATCAAAAATAGACCTCAGTGAATCAAAACAAATTCTCAAGGATTTTACAGCTGGAAGTTTTTACCTCTGGAAAGAATAATTTTGTGATGTTCCTCGGAAGTAGAAATCATCCGCAAATATATTGTCTGTATGAAATTAAATCTACTATTTTTTCATAATTCAACCTCTAGATAAGAGCAAAGTAATACAAGTGTCATTCTTCCTAATTTTCTCCCCGAATTTATTTTTCTTTTCTCCAGAGTTATCTTCACCAGCTGCTGGATGCAATATCCTTCTGCCATCTCCATTTAATTCTCCACAGAGACTTGAAGCCTCAGAATTTGCTGATTGACGCTGAGGGACACATAAAACTCGCTGATTTTGGACTGGCCAGAGCATTTGGAGTACCCATGAGGATGTACACACACGAAGTTGTCACCCTTTGGTACAGAGCCCCTGAGATACTTCTCGGAACTAAGCTGTATTCTTACGCTGTGGACATCTGGAGTCTTGGATGCATCTTTGCAGAGATGGTGATGAGAAATTAAAATACCATCAATTTTTTGAGACTTTTTATTTCGAAGTTATGTAATTAATTTATTTATTTCATCAAGGCTACCAAACGAGCACTATTCCCTGGAGACTCTGAGATCGATCAACTCTTCAGGATCTTTAGGACACTTGGAACTCCAGATGAGGAGATATGGCCAGGTGTCTCTCAACTTCCTGACTATAAATCAATGTTCCCACAGTGGGATCCCAGGAATCTTGACGAAGTGGTCCCTAATTTTGAAAATGATGCCAAAGACCTTTTCTCGGTTCGTTATTTGCTTATTTTTTTGAGACAAGTACTTTTTTTATTAAAATTTTTATTGAAATTTCTTTGTTTTGAGCTATTGAAATAATTCTTTAAATTAAACGATTGAAAAGATTACCAACAGACTAAGATAATTTACTTATGGCTATATTGTATATTTCAGAAACTCTTGACGTATGATCCGAGTGAAAGAATATCCGCGATGAAAGCCCTCAATCATCCGTACTTCAACAACGTCAAGTTAGTGCCCCCTATACTGCCAAAGAAAGACTGAAAGCCCTTCGGTTCAGCGTTTCGTTAAGTATTTAGTTCCACATCAGAACGATTTACCTTCCGTATCAGTTACGATTACCAATGTTAAGATTATTTTTTATACCAAAAGTTAGGAATGCGAAGTAATGAAATCATATCTGCGAACCAATCTTCGATCTTTACGTTATTATTCCTATAAATTATCTCCTTAAGTCTATCTGTTTTATTGACGTGAGGAGAAAAGTCGATGAGTTATACTAGTTGAAATCGAACGATTTTGTATCCAAATTATGCCGAATTCGTGCGAGTGGATAAGCTTGAAGTCTCGACTAGTTTTGGAAGTTTGATCTCTGGAGGATCCGTAGTGTGTGGGAACGATACGTTTGGAGCTAACAGATTCGGTAATTGAGGGAGGTGGACTCCTGAAGACGAACTCTTAGAGCTCCCCGATGACTTAGAATCTAAGTTACTAGGGGGCCTTGAAGATACTGGGGACTGTTGAGGGGTTTGAGCTGGTGGGGTCAATGATGCTTCGTTTTCAGTAGCTCTTGGGGCTGAGATGGGGATTCCCTTAGGGTTCGACAGACCTGGAGACCTGGAGTCTGAGCTACTAGGAGGTATTGAGTGAACTGGAGACTGCTGAGGGGTCTTAGCTCTTGGGGTCGAAAATTCTTGTTTCTCGGTGACTTCTGGGGCTGGGGTGGGAGAGCTCTTGGGATTCAACAGGTCTGGAGACTTGGAGTCCAAGTTACTAGGAGGAATTGAGCGAACTGGAGGAACTGGAGACTGCGGAGGGGTTTTGGCTCTTGTAGTCAGTAATTCTTGTTTCTCGATGACGCCTGGTCCGGGGGTGGGGGCTCTCTTGGGGTTTGACAGGTCTGGAGACCTGGCCTGAAGGCTGGAGATCAGAGCTCGCGGTGTCACAGGGGATACTGCTGATGATGGACGAGTTCTCGTTGGTGTTGAGGGCGGGGGGTTCGGCTCTTCTGATCCGTTCTCTGACTGCAATTATCAGGAAAATTCACGTAAATTTCGGAATTTATTTCAACTCTTGTAGGAGGTTTTGCGTTCAGAGAAAGTACTGTGCGGACTGACCTTTTGAATTCAAAATCTCGTCACTAGCGTGATGCTGTTGGTGATTTGAAAATGTTCGAGTGCGGGATTTCTTGGTTTAAAATTGATTTTCAGATGGTAATGTGTTCAGAAAATTTTAGAAGAGACAGAGAAACGATATAAAAAAAGGAGTGAACCAGTATTCAATTATTTTCTTACAGATATTTTTGAGAATAATTTCTGAACTTTCTAAGAATTTTGGGATTGTTTCAGTATAAAGAATGAAACAGGACGCAATAAATTATGAGTCCTTGAATTCTACAACCCCCATTCCCTCATTGCAAAAGAAAAGTGCATGAGAAATAAAGAAAATTTTAAATGCGATGCATTCAAAAAACCCAAACACACATTTGTACCTGAAAATCAATCTTCCAAAGTCACTCTCCCACTCAAACATGCTCAATAGCAAAAAATCGGCTTGTAATTCAACGTGAAGGTGTAGAAACGCTGTGCACAATATCCTGGATACTCTGGCTGTAATCATCTACAAAACTCTACACTCAAAAATAATTAAAATTCTGACGAGAAAAATCCCAAAGATGATAATCACAGGGTGCATGAATAATAAGTGCAGATGTTAAATTTAGAAACAAAAATATTATTGTAATTAATTAATCCCTAAGTAATGTTTAACGACAGAATACATGTTGATGGCAATTACACTTGTCATTACTCTGTTGATTTCGTGTTATAGCTCTATTACGTATAATTACTCTCCAATATTTATTTATTACGTTTAATGGATACGATAAACTCGTGTAGACACAGTCGTGATATCTCTATCATTAAATATTATTAGTCTTCAATAAACGCATGTTATGACGTGTTTGATTATTCTCCAGTCTAATCGAAACCCATCAAGCGATAAAATGTGTATGTTTGTGGATTTTAATAATTCAAAATTTAACATCTAGGGAGAATGTGTGTACATGTGGGCCACTGGAAATTAATGTTATTCTTCAACTAGTTCGTGAAGAGTGACTGTTAAAAATTGTTATACCCTTTTATGACGCAAAAGAGGTACAATTTTGCTGTCGAATCAGTTGAAATTCGCTCGATCATCGGTCGAACCTCTCATAGTTGACCCTTATTTGGTTCCCATGACTCTAATGCCCTTCATTTGACCTTCCTAACCCTTAGAAACCCCATAACTTCCACTCTCACCCTCGTGTTATCACTTGTTTAAATGTGAGCAGCTGCTCTAGTTGGTTATCATTTCTCTTTTGATAACTCTCAATGCACAATATCTACACGAACTATAGTAATGCACGTACGCTGCATTTCTTTCTGAAATATCAATGGAATGAGTGTCAATCGAATCAGAACCGGCAAGTCACTCCTGCAAATTGATATGACGCGATTTTCGAGCTAAATTTCAAATCATAGAATCATTTAACACGAGAATAGGATTCTATCGCCAATTTTTCTGTTAAATTGAGGTGATGTTCAAATCTGTACGAATATTTTTTATATTGAGGAGTGATCAGCCCTTCTGAAGACTCACGCACCCCTCAAAAGAAAAATAATCATTCATCGGATATCTCTATGTACATCAAATAACGCAGATCGTTTAGAGTGAAAACATTTAAAAAATCTTCTACTGCACACGTCTTACATATTTGCTGATGAAATTACCCAGTTAGTATGCTCTCTATGATTATATATGTTTGGATAGTTTATCACAATACACTTCATTGTAACATTTGTCTCCCACCAGGATCGAAAGGTCCTCTAGTGATTGATTAAATTCCAAGGAAATAAAACTGCCTAAAATGCGTTAGTGCGATGACGTGATGGCGATGGTGGTGATTACGATCCGTCTGGCAGGATCATTATTAAATTGTGAACCTCTTGTCATAGTCGAGGCATCCTTCTGGCTTCATCGTAATTATCATGTTTTGTTTATTATTTCATGTAAAACGCAAGGACTCTTTGCTCAAAAAGCGGGCACTTCAAAGCGGGTGGGGGGGGGGAGGAGAATTTAGCTTTCCTGGCTGAGATTCTCGTACGATGTTAGCAGACCATTCTTCCCATCGGTGAATGAGTTGAACCGTACTGGACTCTGTGACAAAATAACATTATTGTTTTTCCGTCGAGTTATCTCGAGAATGAGTAGTTTTCGTCTTGTAATTACTTTATTTGTTTGGGAAATTTCTGGTAAATTTATTTATGTAAATTGAACTTCTTTGAGGACTTGCCAGAGAGCAACCGCCATCATTATGTATATTATTTTTAATCTCGATTATTTTTAACGCGAAATGATGAAGGCAGTCATTTCTAAGGATACATCTCGCAAGAACACTTCCCATATCCATTATAAATTTAGTTTCTCACGAATCCATGTCATGAGACACTCAGCCATAATCACCCGTTCTCGACACGAATGACGGTGAATGAAAGTAGCATTCGATTGATTTGCTTTATCAATATCAAAGTAAAATGATTTCCACAAAAATCATCGTTCAAATTCCCGAAGGAACAATCTTCCCTCTGATTCCCTAAAAACTGTCAGGTTGATTTATCGTTCGTCGGGTTTAAATTGCGTTAAATAAATTGCAGAAAAATTAATAGCAGTGTGAACAGCATCAGAGATGATAGGTGACTGGTGTTAAGGTGTAATCAGCGTGCAAATGAGAATAAAGAGGCTAATAAAGTAATTGTAAATGAAATTTCCCGTGGAAGAGAAGAACTCAGAAGAGCAAATGAGGGATAATAAAGAATAGTAAATATTGAGCATTTATCGACGACGACAATCCTGTTGTACTTTGACGAAGTAATTGATGATAATCAGGGGAACTCAGGCCTTCATTCGTACCTGGGCACTGCTGCTATTGGAACTTTCGATATTAGAATTCGAGCTTGTCTGCCGGAGATAGTCGCGATCATTGAAGATTTTCTTATCACCACCACCGGGTTTGTGCTTGACGTTGTACAGGGATCCAACCTTGCTCTCCGCCTTGATGTCGATTTTCTGGGTCTCAATCTATCGTGACATTTGGGAATTACAGACTGATATGGACGAGGTGATTATTGTCTTCTTGGATTGTTCGGTCGTTCGTGATGTAATTATCGAAAATTGTTTTCGGGAGCAGCGGAATAGGATTTTCCAACGCCGAGAAATATTCAATAGGCACCATGTATCTTTTATGGAGCGTTTAATAGTTTTTATTTGATTTTGTAAATGAAAAATTACGACACCGTTAGTTAAATTTTCTTGGTCACTTTCGTTATCGGTAAGCGGACTTCCGGGAGGGGGTCCGTAATTTTTTCTGAATATTTTTCTTCAGATGGATAAATAGAAGACGAAGATAGAGGAGGAAGAGCGATCCATGTTGCCCCATACATCTCTCCCGCTTCACCCTTCCGCCACTCCCTGGTGATAATTTAAGACACAAGAATTTACATTCAGAAATGAAATAGTTGAAAATTAGGGAGGAGTGTGCAAGGGCACGACTATCTGAATAGCATGTCAAAAGTTTGGTTTTCGAGTTTATTTTAATGAAAGTGGAAATGAGGAAAATTTTAATTAATAGTATGGGCTATCAAGCTCAGGCATTCAAAAAGGTCACGGAAAACGTGCTGTCATGCGATAATTTTGAAGCTTTTATTCACTATCATACTTACTAATACGTGAAATTGAAGCCAAAGTGATAGATAGTATTTGCAATTTATTTGGACGGAAAAGAAAGAAGTGGATTCTGTCGATATCATAAATTGTCATGATTCTTTATTTTCCGTGGAAGTAGAAGAAAACGAGTTTTGGAGGTATACTTACTTCACACTGCGACTCCGATGGTGACTTATTGGTCGGTGATGTCTGAATACCGGAAATGATAATTATGATATTGTTATTGAATTTTCATGCTTGTGTAATTGATGGTTTTGTGCTCGTTAAAATCGGTGTTTATTATCGTTTCTGTTGCGAAATCGTCTGTAGTTTTTTTCAGTTCGTCCATCAGAAGTTTCTCACGTAAAGTTTTCAAGTCGGTTTATGCGGTTTTTGGGTCGATTCAACACTGGGAGAAACAGCATTCCTCATGCAAATCTCCACTTGCGGAGAATAGGGAAAATTTCGGGAATATCGGGTTTGATTGTGGCAGTGATAACGTTTCTCTTAACGAAGCTAACTAGGGGCTGATTGAGACCTTCACATTACTGCATAAAACTGCTTCATATAGGTGTATAAATACATATAGAACAATTACGAATCCACGAAACGTATGGTGTGTATAGAAGTTGCGGTAATGAAACTCCGAAACAAAATATTTGGATAGATTTGTTATTCGGGTAGATTCTGCCGGATTCTTATTGAAGTATAAGGCACTACGAAATCGAAAATATCATTCATGTATCGAAAATATCGCCATGCTGAAAACATCCGCAAAACGTGAGGTAGTCGTTAACTTATCGATAAAACTCCAACTCTATTAAATTTGACAAATTATCAATGTGATCTGCACTCTCTGGTGCAATAATCACCCTTCATACCTTAATTGCACCACCACCAGGCATGTGCTTAGCGTTGTCCTTAGATCCAACTTTGGGCTTTGCCTTGTCTTTAAAATCGAGCTTCACTGTTTCGATTTTTTTATCACCACCACCTGGCCTGTAAGTTGCATTGTCAAAAGAGCCGACCTTGGGTTTCGCATTCCACTGAAGTTTCACTTGTTGTATCTGCAGAGAACATGCAAACGTCGATGTCAATAGAAAAGTCGTAAAATCGAAGGTAATCCAACGAAAGTAACTAGCAAATGCAGCAGTCCAAAAATAGGGCTATGAATATTTTGCAAATCTATCAAAAACTATTGAGTTTATACCAAAACCAAAGAAACCCGTTTTCGCAGCCCACGAAATTTTCTACTAAAATACTTTTTCCAAAACTTTTTACCTTTTTATCGCCACCACTAGGCATGTACTTGTCATTTTTTGCTGCAATCTTGGGCTGCGCCTTGCTGAAATCTAGTTTCCTATTTTCAATCTTGACTTTGCCACCACCGGGCTTATAGCTTGCATTGTCCAACGACCCGATCTTGGAACGAATGGTCTTCAAATTTGGCGATGGCGCTGCGCCAACTTGAACTTTGTTCATGGGCGCTTCTGCAGCACAAAGTGCAGTTCAATGACTTTGCGTTCTTTTTTTCAATATTTTTTTGGGGGAAGGTAACGGGAAATTATGGAATTTATTTACTTTTTTTGTCAGCGGTGGAGGGAGACCCAGCTTCCGGCGTTCTTGGCAAAGATTTAACGGATTTGCTGGATGATTTTATCGGTGAGCCTGCGGTTTTTGGCTTCTCTTCTTCCTTTGATTTTATTGGCAACTTCTTGGTGGGAGATACTGCTACACCATTTGTCGTTGGCTATGGACAATTCATACATATGAATGAACCAATTTTTCAATTGGTAGATTTAGAAGACTAAGAAGTCTGCTACTCCACTCATTGCTAAATTCTGATCTATTACAAGCGCAAGAGAACTTAGAAAAAACATCAGAAGACTATTTTATAGATCTTGGAATTTAAGACGGAAAAGTTTCTCTGATGTTGACTTATACAACCATTGGCCTGTGAGATAATGGCGTTTTTATGCCATCCATTTATTTTTACGAGCGTTCAAGGGTTGTAACTACAACTAATCTATAATTTTGATCACAGCCATGAATTCATAATCAGAGTCTTTGCATCAGAACTTACAGAGCCATTTGGCGTTGTCTGGTTTGCGCCACTGTCACTTCCTCCATCTGTAATTATAATAAAAATTCATTACAATGGAAGGCAAATATTAAATGCTGGATACCAGACCGTTTGAATGGAAATAGTTACAAGCAGATATTCTTGGTACTTTTGTTACAGCAAATAGTAACATTTTATGGAAACTTTAGGAGTCATAATGCTACACTTGACAGACGAGGCCATAATTTTTTATCTTACGAACTCCAATTTTTTCTGACGTCTCTAGTAGCGTACTATCGTACAAGTGCGCAAGGCCCATTTTCGCAACCATTTAGAAAAATGTTATTTTCAGACTGGTATCACAAAAAAATCGAGGATAATTTCACAGTCTAGGCTATAAAGGATCATTTCAAGAGTGAATTACTATCCAAGAAATGTGACTTATTGCAGTTATTTATTTAACAATATTTATTTTTCTCTGAATCATTGAAAAACCTGATTTGATCGATCGTGCAGAGGTTGACCGCTTCATCCCAGACTTCGGAGTCTGAGGTCTGGTTGGACTCTTGACAGGTGTCCCAGGTTTGCTCCTCACAGGTGTTCCAGGTTTGCTTTTCACCCCCGGCGTTCCTGGCCTCGATCTCTCCGTCTTACTCCCTTCCTTCGCATCCATGAAAGTCGTCCTCTTCTCTGATTTGGGAGTTCCCGGAGTCTTCGGTGAATATGATGCCCCCGGGCTCGATGCTGGAGAGCGTGACCGTGCAGTCAATGATCTAGGCCTTCCATTATCAAAACCAACAACAGGTGACTTCAGCTCTGGAGATCTGCCCCCTCCAGGTGACGGCAAATCTAGAGTCCTTCCAATTGATTTAGTCGGAGACTTTACACTCGATCTGGAGGACAAGGCGCTTGTTGGTCTAGACTTCTCACTCATTTCCTCATTCTCACCATCATCAGGTGACCTAATATTATCGCTCAATCGGGATTTTGATCGCTCCTCTTCCGGAGCCGGTGTGGGTGCTTTCGATGACGCAGGACTAGGAGTAGCACTGATTTCATTCTTGGTAGGTGTCCTCGGCTCAGGAGTCGGGGTCTTCTGGACACCAGGGGAAACCACGAGAGACTCGTTGCTAGCCGATTTCTGGGACTTGCTGTCCTTCTCATTATCCATCACCACATCATCATCATCATCTTCATCAGCGAGTCTCGTCTGAGATGTGGGCCTTTTATTTGGTGTCACCGAGTCAACGCTCTCCTTATCATTTTGCTGGTTTGTCAGCTGATTTGGACCGTTGGTCTCCATCCTAATTTTCGGTTGAAGACGAACTGATGACTTAACGTCAGGTGACTCCCTAGGGGTCGGAATAGGATTTCCCCCTTGAGGATTAGCGACGGGTGTCTCCGAAGTGATCCTGGGAGTCGGCAGACGATTGTCAGGGTTAAACTGGAAACCCGCCCCAGGTGGAAGGAACCTCGGTTGACCGGGACCACCAGGATCCAGTGAGGGTCTCTGCGGCCTCACCTGATTACTGGTAAAAGTCGGTCGTTGACCAGGAGGAAAGGGTCCTCGGGCCCCTGATGATCCCGGAGGAAAGCGAATCTGTCCTGAATTGGTTTGCGATGGTGGGCCTCGGGGAAACTGGCCTGGGGGTGCGCCAGGTGGACGGGGTGGTCCAAATGGCGGTCGGGGGAACTGAGTGGGTGAGCCAGTGGGCGCACCCAAAGTTGATCGACTGTCTAGACGCGGCAAACTAGGTGGTGGCTGACCTCCTCCCAGCCTTGGCCCAGCTGAACCGTTATTTATCGGATATCGTTGGGGTGGGGGACCCTGCGGGCGAGGCTGGACGCCCGACAGAAGATTCGGGGGTTGTTTTTCAAGCTGAAAAATTCATATTCCTCCGGTATAGACACATTTATCCGGATCATTGGTGGATATAGACAATATCGAGGCTTCCTCACAATCAAACAACAAGAGACAAAGACTGCCAACATGGGAATGATCACATAAATCAACAGATATTCGTGTTCAATGTCTTTCGAAATTTTAATACCCCTAGTTCAACCATAAAAACGTTACTTTGACAAATACAAACACTAATATTTGAAACTTCGTGAATAACGATTACATTCAGCAGACAATAAGGGGAAGTTACCAAGCTAACTCGTCTGGCTCATCGATCTACCGATAATGTGAAAACGGTGATGTCCCGAAAGAACGTCTCAACGGTACCTGACACGGACCAGACCAGCGCTAGGGTATCGATCAGGGAATCTGCACTTTGTTACATAAATTTACCAGTACGTTCAACTTTTTTTTTATTTATATCCCCCGACGTGATTACTCAACCCCGAATCATTCTGACTCATCCCGTTCATGTCTTACCGTGGGAGTTCCTCTTCCCGCGCCAAAATCATCAGCAGGTCTCTGCGTCTGATCCATTCTCTCTATCAAAATGAATGTCAAATGTTTTGATTCTTCTTCCCTTGATCTCAACTAGCAGAACCAGTCTCCTCCGTTAACCTGTTGCGCACGAACAACGAAGGTATTACCGGATATATCAGCAGTTTGTCCTTCGATCCAGATCATTAGTTTATTATCCCAATGTGCGATCTAAATTACCCAGATCAACAGCGGTTTTAAGTACGTAATCATTATCGAAGCTAGTGCTGTTGCTGATGATATACATCAAGAAAGAGCTACGAATCTAACTACGTGCTGATCCTTTCTATCAGCGATGAAGGACTTGTGGACACCATTTGGCGGTCAACAACCAAAAAATTAATAAATTTACGTTCGTTTCAATGGATCATTGATGGGAAAAATAAACTGATGTCAATGTGGGCGTCGGTTCCTGAAAAAGGAACCAGTTGGGAAGTTATTTGAACTTCTTTGGAGGTGGATTTTATCTGAAATTGAACTACAACAATAACCGGTTGCTTAGACGACGACGTTGTACGACAATGAGGGCAAACTCATAGTATGCACGCAGAGCTCCCTCTGTCTAATACAGTACAAGCCAACTGGCTTTTCAAACATGCATTGCAATCTAAGTGTGAAGGTTTTCACATTGTCCCAATTAAAATTGCTGTGCTGAATTGTAAACTAGGGTTGTTTCTAACTAGGTGTTCTGGCGGAGTTTTTAATTGTCCATCATCTGGGGGTTGAATGAGGTGAACATGATTCAACGTGACATTATGAAGACTTTGTAATTTGATTAAGGAGAGGCGAGACGTTCGTGAGCCTAATGTCATTTTGTTTTAAACATACAAGAAAGAAAATTAAGAGAACGTTGTCATTTCACGAGGAAGAATTGTGATAAGAATCAAATGATACCTTATTTGATCCTCATGACTCGTTATGAGGGGGTAAAAATAGACTCACATTCACAATCAATAATGACAAATGATGATGATGATGATGATGAACCGGTCGAATATATTCGTGCAAGTTTATCACCTTCTCCACAAGTACAAGTGGAATTGGGGTTTTACCTATCATTCAGAGTCGAAGAAGAAAGTCGAATGAAGGAGTAATTTTTTTTCTCTCCACCTGAAGTAGTGAGATTGTGGGGCAGAATTTTCAGGACTCGGTGTGAGTCGATGGGACTGTAGGAAGCACGTAGGTAAACGAATGAAGACACGCGATGGGAGGGCTGGTGCACTAGAAGTCGTCGATTATACCTGCGCGTTACCCGAGGTACAATGTGCAAAAGATCGTTTACGTTTTCCTTGCACATTAGCCTTGATAGAAACACTGTGCTGATGATAGTCTCTCCGAACTTTCGTGATTGATATAAATAATTTTTGTTGAATTAGTTTTAGACTATTGCGGCATATAGAAATATATTGTCATTCGGGTTTATTGATGATGACACGAGAGACAGAGCTGATCGTTTGGAAAATCAGGAGGAAGACTAGGCTAAAGTATTGGTACCTCACGGATAAGTGCAAAATATATAGGCCCGAGGGGTTGTACATACACATGAATAAATAAAATATGCGATCGCAGTCGAACAAAGTGACTGTAAATTTTTAGAGTCTGGAATAATCGTGTCAACAGTCAGTGGTCTCATTAAGTTCTTGTTTAATGAACAAATGATTCGTCATCTTTCCCATGTCCTTTCAACCGATTCAGGACTTATGCTAAATAGTCTCCGGGGTGAATGCATCGGTGCGCGTGTCAGCCCCCAGCCTCGGCCCCTCTCTCTCTCTCTCTCTCTCTCTCTCTCTCTCTCTCTCTCTCTCTCTCTCTCTCTCTCTCTCATTTCCTCCAGTTGCTATACCACAAAGTTGTACATTACCGATCGCTCTCGTGATTTATCCACTCCGCCCCGTTCCGGATTGAATCCTTAAATGGTGATCGGTCACGGGACCGATTCATTTCCAATCCCGGAGGGAGGCAGAAGAGGTTCATGGGTTATGTGATTTAAACCGGGGAATCCCCTCGGTTTATGAGGAACGACGAACCGGAATGGGTCAATCGGAATAATCAAGGTGGGCTGTGACAAGCGGAAGGTCATGACTGCGCGTCACTTACCCAATTTTCCGGATTTTTTCGGAAGATGTCTGCGCGTGTAGAGAAATGCGAGGACTCCTCAGGCAGACTGCCTCGTCTGTGAAACTAGCAGTATTGATCCGGAATACGACACGAAACACGTTCGACGGATTTTTATATCTACAGAATTGTGCATGTGCGTCGAAGCTGCACGTGATCGGCACCCGGCACTGGCAGTTTGATTCGGCACCGATAGGACAGGTGTTTACTATTTATTCTTGATCAGTTATCTCTATTAACAAAAATTAGTGGCAAAAATTTCATTTCTGTCCCCGGTTGTACCGTCCTTTTGCGCACGAATTTAACGACAGACCTTTATCTGATTTTTGTAAAAATGTTTGTAAATGCAAAGAAGCTAATTATTTCCATAATTAAGCTAGTTATTTATTTAATAATAACCTGTCTCAAATTCTAAGATGTTAATGCACAATTCAATGAGATTAAATTAATGGACACCGTTGCAGTCCCTAATTATTAAACTCGTGTAGACTGATAGAGAGACATTTGACATTGCTTTTGGCCAGTATATCCCCCACCATTCATGCTTCAAGGTTAAATTTATTCCCATCAAGATGTATTTTATCAGGACGATGTATTTCGTGCGTGGTACCAACGTTGGCACGCATGTTCAGGCGTTATAGACGTTAAATTGGTGGAATAAAAAAAAATTTAGGTAGTTTAATATTCAGGTAATGTCCACATCATGAATAATGTCAGAATGACTTTCGAATAATGCTAGTATATTTTTAGGGTCGTCTGTGGGGGGTGAGAATGGCGAAATTCCCACGGGGATAACCACCGATTTTCAACGCCGCCCAAGGTCCGCCGATTGCTGGGAAAATTATGTAGAACTCGAGGTGAATCATATGGAGATGGCGAGCTTGTGATAGTGAAAAGTATGGCCGTGACGAAATTACTCGAAATATTCTAGAACCATTTTTCTTTGACTTGTGTACAGACACTGCAAATGGATAATTGTATTGTCCTACAAACGACTGGAGCTTTTATTAATTGTTCTTCTTACTTCAGTATTTTCCTTCATTTTTTTATGTCATAGGACTATCATCTACTGAAATATCATGAACATTTAGCATTATATTTCGTTATGTTGCACAATTCTACATATAAACCCGCTCAAGACTCAAATTTGTTTTCTGTCCGGGTTCAATGAAGGGTTAATGATGATACACTCAGGGCTTGGCACTGATTTACTCAGGATTTAATCACAGTTTAGCCCAGGGTCCATCAGAAGTTGGTCGGAGCCATGAACATGTATAAATAAATAACTAAACAAACGTAAACCACTAAATTGGAACTTCTACGATTAGTATGAATTTTAGTTATAACAAATTTTTGATTTTACCAAAGTGAAAACCCAAAAATTAACGGTAAGCATGAAAGAATTAACCTTGGCGTGAAATATTTATTGAGGAATGTCCAACCTTGTAGTAAAGCAACGTAAATTAAATTAGCAAGTGAAAATATCGGATGAATTTGTGCGGCTTCCCGTCGTAAACTACCCTCCCCCTATCCCTAATGATGACAAATAACCAGGGATGTAGTAGAATGTTGGATGATTGTCTGTTACTATCGATCAAAAGAGAGAGGCATTCAGGGTAAGCGTGCACCATTGCACATGGTGAATTATACACGCTGATGACGCGATAATCCATCCCTTATGATTCATAAACGAGTAAAAAGCGCTCGCGGCGTCAGATACTAACCTATTTCCACTATTAATCGGACATGAGATCGAAACGATTGATTCGGTTCCAGCAATCATGGGGTTACCGAACTCAGGACGCTGGGCTGATTGGGGTAAATATTCATGGGAGGTACGGTGCGTGCTAGTGAATATTTGCTTATGTGATCAGACCTGTGAAGCTGTTTCTACTGATTTTTTTACGCGAGGACAGTCTCTGAACTAAAGGGAATTTGAAGTTCAAGAGGTTGTGGGTCAAGTGACCTTGAGACCGTGTTTCACCCTTCCCTTTTGCTAACAAGGGCATCATTAGAGTAAAAATCAAATTCCAATTTTTTAAATTGTGACACAGTAATTAATAATTCTCTGCTAATTGTCATTTCAGTCACGTTAAATATCTGTGACTTTTTTCCTACATAATTTAAATAACAAATTTGGCATCTGCAATTCGTTTAATTCAGACTAATAGATAATTAAAGATAATTAAATAACTGAGATAATTAGAAACCGGATGTTTCGGCGATGTACAGATATTAGGGTGATCCCTCTGGTTTTACCCAAACAATTCCCAAACTGCGGGTTCATTCTGGTTATCCCAATAATTGTAGTTCTACGCAGACACTGTCCTCCATGAATACAATCCCCGACATTTCAATTAAGGTACCATGCAAGCTTACCTGGCTCTCGGACCCGGTTACTTTCGATAATAAACCCTGGCTGAGGGTTCTCGGACTCACTGGAAATCCCTCGAGACTAACACAGTGAAAACAGCTCCCTTATCTACACGCTCCAAGTACAGTGGACTCAACTCAACTGAATTTGGACTGACGTGAGGCTTTTTCGTCCTGACGGCGAACGCGTATTCGCTCCTGCGCGAGTAAGAAGGCGCAACACAACTGCCACCTAGGTGGAGTGCTCAACGAGCAACGCCAGGTGATATCGGTCTCAAGTGGCAAGCATTGGACGACAGATAATGGAGACAAAGGGTATTAGCTGGGTTTACCGTACTTGTAAATCTCCCGTAACCCACATTGTGCGCACACCGTAATTTTATGATTTTTAATTCTCTCTCATCGTTGCGATATTTCCAATCAATAATTGTTTGATGAATAACAAAAGTCACTCTGTGGCATTTCAAAATTCAATATTCTTTTATTGTAAAAATAATGTTTTAATTTCAGGTGATGTGGTGGAACGAACATTTTTGTTTATCTATTTTTACATTCCGGAGGTACGAGCAGGAGAGAGACCCTGCGAAATTTGATCACGTCAAATTTTTGAGGGGAAAGGGTTTTAAACATTTTACAAACACTTTTGCGTGTGGTTTATAAGCATTTGTTAGATGTCAAGTGGTCTGTGAGATCACCAACAATGTCTTATCGTGATCTGGGCGTGGTCCCCATACGGATGCAGCAAGAACTTTTAGGTAAATTTACGTAAAATAGAAAAAGAAAAACAAAAATATTGAGTAAATATAAGTTGATGTCATTCCTTCACTTCTAGACCAGTTCACATTTTCACCTCATTTTCTGCAATCTTCACATCTCCTACGATATTTATCGCGAAGGGGTCAAGTAATTTGCATGCACCGTCTGTTCCCATTTTTTATTCGAAAACCGGTCGTTCGAAAGTCTATTTCATTTCTATTTTTACCGATTTTATAACCAAGGGTTCCCCCCTCCCTCCTCTGCTATTAGCAATTTTATCAACTAATTAAGGTGACCGTCCACGTTTCGAAGGTAGACGAACGCTAACTGTTTTGTACATGCACCTAACTCTCGTTCTCCTCCCAACAGTTTATTTCAAATTCCATTAGCTTGATTACGCGCCCGCATGTATTTTGTTCCGTATATATCATGTAGTAAATACCTCCGGAAAATGGTAATTTGTAACTGAAAGCTTTTTTGCCTGGGTATTTTTATTATTGAATGTTTGCCTCTGAAAAGTTCAGAAATGCCATTTATTTCCTAAATTTTTAATATTAGTGCGCCTTATAGATCGCCACTTTCTGAAATTCGATCCCTGTAGGTGAGGGTGTCCGTATCAAAAGGGCCATTGTTCGTTTTATTTCTCGAGATATTCCAGTATCATGTATCTGGGATGAAATTTATATATTTTTCCCTCTCGGATAATCCCATTAGCCTCTGGTTGGTCTAGCGCTACTCTTTGTATATTAATGATCCATAAAAATGAATATCTAATCGCATTTATTTAAAAATGTCTACCTCAGTCGATTAAAGCAGCAATATTATTCAACTTAATAAAATATTATTGAACGAAACAATCTATGAGAGAGGGGAAATACTATATGAATAGGAACTTTTCCATCGGTTTTGAAAACTTTTTTATTTCGTTTTTCTTATTAATGGGTTCTCTTTCCACTGTATCTGTCATCTCTGAAAATTTTTGAAATCATATCGATGGTTTATCACAGCCTAAGGCGCCTGTGAACGTAATGCCTGATTACCGAGGCGTAAGTTAGTAGTTACATCCGCCGATGGAAGATTAAACTCTTGCAATACAGTGGATTCTTTCATTGGAATGTAGAACTGGCGTCTGGATGGCAATCGCCTACAATTTTTCTTTAATTTTCGGTGTCGGTTATATGTCACGCAACTACTGGATTTTATCCCCGCTGTTAATAAGAGTGAATAAAATTTTTTTGACACAATATAATTGATGAGATGAATAACAGCTGCTGACGAAAGAATTTTAATTGACGTCATTCACGGTTTCGTTGGTGGAATGGCTCATGATTTTGAAATTCGTAAGATTTTGAATTATAAGATCAGGTAAATAGTTGTTTTTCTACCTTTTTTCAAGATTAATCTGCTTACAATAATCGATTTCGATTCAAAGGTCGGCGCAGAATCGTTGATGAGAACTGATACTTTACCTGAAACAGAAAATGACAAGAATTTCATCAATATAATTGCGTAATTAGAAATTCGTTAAAAAATACTATCAAATCGCTATCGTCTTCTCTCCAAGTTTTTAATCAATTTTTTGAAGAAATACAGCAGCTGATCAAAGCCATTGAATTCGATTTTTCTGGATAACTCATTTTGTTACAATAAAATTTTCGGTGGAAATTTCTCAGCTGAAAGCTGAACTTCTCACGTTTTTCCTATCTGTACGTGACCTATTAAACGTAATTAATGATGGATCATCTTCTTTAATTAATAATCCGTATTTAGAAATACTTCTAATGTTGATGAATCTGCATTCACGAGAGTTTTTATCATCACTGAAGAGGACTATCCTCTTTACTCTCAGCACGATCGATGCACAAGTGGGTGGAGAAGTGGAGATAAAACGTGTCAGTTCAATAGTCCAGACCGAAACATGACAATAGAACTTGAATTTCAAGGGAGTTGGGGTTGCGTGGGAGTGTGAACGAACTCTGTAGTATCGACTCTGGGAAAGGCAGCTAAATAGCAGGTATCCATAGGGTTCATCGGTGTCTCTCTACCCTCGGTCGATTGGAGGGGTAATCGATGCGCGAAATTCCGGGGGAAATTTTCGCTGCCAGCTGTGGATGGCAGTTTTCTTCTTCCAGTAAACAAATAATTTTGTTTATCATCATCAGGTTCTATTAGGTTCCCTAATTTTTCTCAATCATTGCATTGCTTGGAATGAGCTGATTAAATTTAACCGGAAATTTTTTTTAGCAATTTTTTTTTGGACGTGATAAAGAACCTTTGATTGCCTCGTTGAATAGTATACTTTGGGCATAGAAAGAAGAAACTAATCCCAGCTGGGGAAGCCCTATAAGCCTCCCCTTATGATGAAATTACCAGCACCTCCACTTCCATCATCGATCCCCGCTTTTTAAATTTAATTTGAGAACATCCAAGTGCTTTTACTGCGGTTAAAATCTTTAATTATGGAATTTTCCTTTTGGAAAACCACTTTCCCCCAGAACTCAATATTACAAAAAGAACGTGGCAATTTTCCATTCCCATTGTGGAGTGGATTAATTGAAAAGTGTTTAGAAACCTCGAGAATGAATTTTCAACAATAAAAAAACCCTGAACGTGAGAAATAGCAGTAATGACTGGGAGTGAGTGACATCTGATATGAATATCACAGACTCCGAATGATGAATACCCAGTGAAAACAAAGAGCAACGCAAAATCGTTACGTTCCATTAGTTGGCACTTAAGTAGCGTTTCGGTTAAGGAATCACCGGTAATGCGATATACGTAATTCTTCTTCCACGACAATCAGTTACGCCATGAGGACATTGAGAGCCAATAATCAGGGGAATGACAGAGGTGCGCCCGGGGCAGTATCAGTGTCCCTTCGATCATGATTCAGATGGTTATATTGATCAATCATTTCGTCTGGATAGTGGAAATAATATTAATGTCGTGGACAAATTAATATCTGAAATAAAGACAATTTTACCGTTTTAAGGGCATTTTTGACAAATATTTATCCTATTTTTTCTAGCATATGTTGAATCACATAAAAAAACAATTCCGATAAAATTAACGGATGAAATTAGGCGATCGATTCATAAATCTGAGGCTTTCTCGTTTTTTCGAATATTGTCTTCATTTCCTCTTCTGCTTTTTCAGTCTTTGCCTCTGTCGCATAAAAAGATTTATTCATTTTTCCACCGATAATTGTTATCAGTCCTAATAAATTCAGAACTTCCGAAAATACGAAGTACTGCATAGCTTGTCAATAGTTGTCGAGTCGTTTCAATTTCCGGAAAAAATAAAGATAATTGAAACACGAAAAAATATTGCGTTGTCATTGTGAAGTAAATTTTCTTCTTCCGCTGTGTCAGAAGAACGTGTCAAGCCACCCCCGGGGTTGCAGTCTGAAGTGAGGTGAGAATCTCACGAGTGCATTGGATGCTGCGCGCCACCCCATGCACAGCACCCACAGACTCATTATCGATTTATGTTGCTGCACCCTACGAGTATTATATTCCCGCACACCCTTCCCTACGTGAGAAAGTGCGATGAGGAAGTGCCTGTCGAACGAATGATTTTATGAATTGAGGGATGAATGAACCCTCGGGATAAAAGGTTTGAAAAATATAGCAGCACATTGCTGAACATCTCAAGATTTTTTACTTGACTTTTTGGAATACGCCATTTGTGACAGATCTATTTATTCCAATTTTTCTTTGATAAGAATTTTTGGATTTTACGAGTGCAACAGCTCCGTTTGGAAGCAACAAATTGTAAAGCCTTGTGTGGATCTAACGGAGAATGTCCTAACGAGCCAAATTAGTTCAATTGCATTGGAATTGAATAGCGGATGACAACTGTGACTTGACGAAACCCTCAAGCCACAATTACCCCTTCTATTTTTTCATTTCAATGAATGACAGTTCAAGTTTCCAAGGTAGCGCATCGAGAATTCTCGAGTTTAATCTAACAATTGAAAAATCAAATCAAATATTCATTGAAATGACTGACCATGTGACTTTGACTCATCTTGTGAGATTAACTCACTACCTGCCTCTAACCTGCGCCACTTTTCACGTTCGATTCTATTCTCGAGCGACTCCGTAATACTGGTTTGCCATTATGTAACAATCTCAATGCATGTGTGCACACACAGACGTGTCACAACTGACCTGACTGAACGCAACGCGACGTCCTTGAGTATTAAAACTCGTTGTGATATCCGTGATGTACGGGCATTAACGGTCTCAATGCTGTATTAACACCATGATTCTAGGATTGAGGAGAATTGTGATGGTCTAGAGGTGTCGACAGTTCTGTCTGCAGAGGTGAATCTATCAAAAAAAAATTTTTGCGCCTAATATTCGCATATTTCAAAGAAATCTACCTTTTTAAATACCGCCTTCATTCAATTGATTTTTTACCGCTGACCCTCATTAGATGTCAATTATAATAATTATCAATCGAGATGATGATCATGTCAGTTATCAACTTGATTAACTTCATAAATTACCAACACTAAAAAATTAATTCAAACGGCTTTAGAACACTGTAGACGATAAGAAACTTAGTGAAGTTCTTTTTGGGAAATCGTGAAACTGAAAAAATCGGAATGACTCGACGTTTTAGCACAGCCAATAATTTTTAACCGTATTGTTGAGTCTCAAAGGCTTGAGTGTCGCTGATGTGATGATTGTTGGTATAAAAATAATTGCTGAGAAAATAGATTTCCGGAGAATTTCTACCTGAAGGCGGCTCGAGTTAACTGCCGCGTCAATTAGTCGATCGATATCCCCCTACAAAATGCCCAACGTCAACCCAACAAAGTGATTGAATGGTGTACTGAACGAGGGTGGCGGATAGTTTACCGAAATGAATTAAACATGCGTGTTTGCATCTAACTTGATACGACACAGTTACGAGGGTCAAAATTTCATTTGCAGCGGTCGAAAATTAATCTTGAAAATTCATCTACTGAAGCGATGACATTAATCGATACCGGACGCTTCTATTATTGACGTTCTAAACTATTTATGCTTCTTTGTCCCGAGTTCACGTACGTATAATTAAAAATCATTAGAAACTGCCGCGCGCAATAAATAAATGAACGATTCATCTACATCGGATATTAGCAAATCACCGAATCAGTGAACGCTCGCCTCATTAAGCGCTGGACAAACGTAAAATCGCGAATGTAAATATAGAATTAAAAATCCAATTGTGTGAAATCTTCGTCAATTTGTCCTCCTAATTATTCGCTCGAGTTGACAGTATGAGTCAGTTCGTCTCGCCACAGCGTCTTCTCATCATTTTATAACCGTCCTTAAGAGGCGCTGAAATTGTCCCAATTCACTAGTAATCGAACGCCATAAAGAGCTCTCCACGAATTACTGAGTACGTGAACCGACAAAAAATAAAGAGCACAGCAAATAAAATTGCAAACAACGTAGAACCAAATATGTCACGAGTTGGGCGTGACTCGGGACCGACTGAGTTCGCAATTACTCCGTCTCAGATCGATGAAAAACCCCCGGGGGAGATAATGCGAGAAAGAGAAAGAAAAAATGGAGTTAATGAAGTTAAAATCCCATTGATGTGAGAACACGCCGCGGGTCGGGTCTGCAGGAGTTTCCGGTATTTACCGTTTTCACGTCCGGACACGCGAGTCGCGTGACTCAATCTCGATCGGCGATGAATCTCCCACGATTTGTCGCACGTATAAGGGGGATGGGATGGGAGTGACCGAGAGACGATTATATTTTTTATTGATTCATTTTAATTCATTACGAAGGTCAAATGATTTTAAGAGCCATTTACTTGAATTTATTTTTATCGCGTGTCAATAAGGATTCCCGGGGGGAGACACTTTCGCCGGATCCCTCGGGGGATTCTGAGGGTCATAGGGATTTTATGAAGGGTCATAAGAGTCAAGTATCGCATTATTCTAGTAGTCATGCGGTAAAACGTTAAAGACCAGTTTTGTTGTCCCCCGGTTTTTCATAAATATTTTCGAATGTATGACAGGTGGCAAACTTTTTATGAGAACCTTTTTCGTAGCGCGAATCGAGGGCTGCAAAAAAGGTTCTGAGGAAAATTTCAGTAGTTCACTCAGATTCTGGGATATGTCTCGAAAACTCGGGTATTCCGAGGTGATTTGGACAATTTTATGGCTTTGCGATTTGTTTGAATTGTCATTTGATTCTTATGATTCTCTTTATGAGTCTTCTGACCTCTCTATACTTTTGATGATAACATACGCTCTATGTGACACGCCCAACTGAGATAACTCAATCAGAAATCGGGTTAAAATAGGACTTTTAGGGATAAACATGGATGAAAAGGACTTATGAAGGGTTTTAAATTTCTTATACGATTCTTATGGCCTTTTTTATGGTCAGGACGAGCTTCGGACGTTTTTGACGGCAGCATAACTCTTTTACGACGCGTGGAAATGACATAATCCAGTTAGAAATGGGTTACAACTGAATTTTTTTGAATAAATCAACTCATGGAAGCTCAACTCATAGTCCATGATTTCGGCTGGCCTTCGAGCTACCCTAGAACTTGAGACACATCCTATCAAAAGGATGATCACATAATAATGATTAAATAATCCTTTGCAATCGCAGGATCTCGTGCGATCGATGACCTTACCTCCAAAAAAATTCGTTGAACCCACACATATCCCCATCAATTTCAATGAACCTAAAAGCTCTATCACAACCTCCACACTTCCTAATCTCCAATCAGTCTGCGAATTAAAGCCCAACATTCTCCTCATCTGTATCTCCATTTCTCATTACCCTCGGCGCATAAACCCGTCCGCAATATTTAGTGGCGCCCTTCCCCTCTTACGATTGCAGTTGGCATTCAAAGGTCTTTGCACTTTGCTGTTGGCATCATCGCTCGTCTTATCTCACAATTTCGCTATTGACTTTAATACCTTCACACACGGTGTAAATTCAATTAATTACGATCATTCATCAGGGATAACTCTGTATCATCGAGAGAGATTAATGAACATTCCACTCAGGAAATATCTTAATTGCCGGCAAATGTAAAAACATGTTAAACCGAGTTGGAGGAATTCAAAAACACGCGCTTGAAAATTCTGTAGCAAACGCTGTTAATTATCCAGGGACTTGAGAGATGTTTTTCATAATTTCCTTGGATTTATTACAGTCACCGGTGTTATTACTCACTTATGAGGATAATTTATTTGTATTTATTGGGGATAATATTTGGGTGGAATTATCGTCTGGTTCTGAGGTATTTTCGGATCGTTTTGATTAAGTGCCAATGAAGGAAGCAGGTGATGTCCCAGACCCCCTCGGGCTATCGACCAAACTCTCGTGCAGTTCTACTCATCCAATGCTTGTGCACTCGTTATTCTTGAATATTGTGGGTGAGACTGTTTCAAACCCATTTTTCAACTTCCGAAATCATCGTCTTTGTCAACTGCGAAAACGGTTATTTTTCGGATAATTAATATTGGTCTCAGGACTTTGAATATATTATCCTTATTCCCATATTCACATGTATACATATAGGTACATATGTAATCAATAATTTTTAAAGGGTAACTAGAATTAATTCTAATATAATTTGAATCCAATATCTAGGAAAAATAGAAAAATCTTAATGGATTGTGAAGACGTTTCGTATGAAATTTCATGAATATCCTGCAACTCCATGAATTTCCCAAATTCATGAAGGCCCGTGGCAATTGATACTCGTTGAATTGATGAATTCAGGTCGTGCTGCATTCACCTCTAGTTTCATCCTCCACAACCCAACGAAATTTGATATCCCTCCGATAATCATAAACTGGCTCTGCATCGTGCGAAATTAGTTGATTATAATGGGGCGAGCACTCGGAGGGCCAGAATATGACCTACAAGTGTTGAATCAGTGTTTCAATGTAGATGAGAATAACGAGAGACCCGTTAGTCCCTGAGAATCTACTCTAACCGTGGCGTACACTTGAATTCGATTATTTATGTTCCCTATCATTAACCCTAGGCCGGTAATTCCTTCGTCGCGATACTTTCTATTTTTTAATTCTCTATTCCGTTAATTTAGCAGCATCTGATCAACGCGACATTCCGACTAATTAACATAATCATTGCTTAATTCTCGACGAAAAAAATAACAAAATATAATTCTCACTTTTTCATATTTTTTACTCCGGAATTTTAATCCGTTTGGGGCCTCGAATTAAAAATATGGTTTATTACTACTATCTCTTCATTTCCTAGTTGTCAATTTTCATCGTGGGAATTTTTAAATGTTAATAGAAACATCAATAATGATTGGCAATTATAGAACCCGAATTAAATTGAATAAAATTCCCAGGATATTTTACATTTTACGTTTAATCTTTGAACGTATCGATAATATTGAGGTGATAAACGATTCCCTAGCACTGTGTTATTCAGTTTTACCACCAACCTGTTTGATTTTTCGACATCCCCGACAACCCATATTATTATCATTACCAGTATCCACGATACCTAGCATAAAACAATGTCAATGAACGCTGTCATGAAAGGCACTCGTCACCGAATGAATGAGTATTGAATTTTAACTGCCAACATTTTTTGCACTCTTTGTGTGTAAACAAGGATGGAACGAGGTTAGTCATGTGCAGGGCTCAATGTTCTCAATCTGCGTTTGCGCAGATGGTATGTCATTCAATGAGGAAGCCAGGTAAATAATACACTATTTAATAGTCAATCTGTCTCATACCTTCCCTCATCACTCCAAGAAAATGTAAGGATCGAGGGGCAAAAATTACAAGTACAGATTAAATTGGAAATAACATGGATATTGAGTGAAGATTGTTGTGAGTTAGACACAGCTTCCATTCCGGAGTTACCCTGGGATTAATCAATACGTGTGGCCATCGGAGGAGAGAGTGCTTCTCTCATCTCGTGACATATCGTCGAAAAAAATTTTTTGAAATTTTATACTCCCTTTCTGCTGTGGTTTTTAGTTAAAAATATTAATCTCGTGATTGATTGACTTGAATCGATTGATTTTTTAATGGACATTCTCACCTGGTGCCGGTGACGATGAATTCTGTAGCCTTTTCTGCTCGTCCCCCTGCTTCTGCACATCCATCATCCTCACCGCACTGTTATCAGTAAAAGTTGCAAGAAAAAATGATCAATCAGCCGATAAAATCACAAACTTATTCGATTGAGAATTATCCCTCGATTTTGAACAACGAGGCGACAGTTTTTTTCATGAATTTTGGAAGATCACTGATAGTAATGTCGTACGATTTCGCTTATCAAAGACGGTAATATCCGATTAATCACTCGTTTTCTAGTGAAACAATAAGCAGTAGCCAGTGGAGATGCGCCGTAGAGTCACGAGATGCTTCTCGCGCGGTTGTTTCGACGCGTTTGAAACAACTGATCGGGCTCTGCCGGGCGGTGACGAGTGCACCCGAGCGAACCGACTAGCCCCGCACTCCAGCCGGCACCGAGCGAGTCTCGCCGATGGTTCACGAAATCGCCGGTAATCAAAACGCCGTTTATTAAAAATTAACTTATTATTCACGAGCCTTGTAGTCCCCTTTCGTGCCATTTTTCCGGTCAAAAAACACGTTCGGCATTAATTTTTTCAATTAATTTTGTTATAATTATTTTTAATGCATTGTAATAAATAATTTGGACAAATTGTAATTTCTATTACAATTAAATTTAATGTAAATTCTTTAAGCGGTGAATTTTGACAGTTAAAGGATCTTAATAGACTGATAAAAGTATCTGATATTGTCATCTCAGGTTGTCAGCACCAAATTAAAATATAAATGAACGTGGAGATGATTTTATTCTGTAAATAATTAACTGGGGACTAATAATTGGATTATTTGGTTTTTGGCACTCTCTCATCAATCGAAAGTGCAATTTATTTATGTAATATTCAATTTTATTAATTCGTAATAATTAAAATAACAGTCATTTTATTCGGTTTAACACAATGCACCTGCATACATCATAAAATATGTTGGGTTTCCATTTTCATTTAAATAAATAATCAAAGTACATGAATTTTCACTTCCTAAAGAAGAAAAATATGCTAAATAAAGAACAATGAAGGTAAATTATTGAGGCAATTCAGGGTAATGAGGTAATATTGTCCAAAACCAAATGAAATGACGCGTTCTGTGTTCGGCGAATAGTTTCTCGCATCTTAATTAGATTCTTTTGTGGCTGATGATTTCATTCCGTTTTATTAATTTACTGGCCGTCCTTGGATCGATATAAACGAAACAAAAATATGTGAAACGGATAGAAAGATGAAACTCGTACGCGAGTGTGTGACATGATGCAATTAAAGTATTCGTGGCTCTTCTCGCGCCTTATTATTCTTTTCAAAAATTATCTCGAAGAATCGCTGGACTTGAGGTGGCATTTGGTGTTTATTGATTCGATTCTTCCTCTCGGTCACA